>NW_025534221.1:232500-248718 GCF_020615455.1 Coregonus clupeaformis | reverse complement strand
CTCCTTCTTCACTCCAAAAACTGCATCCTCCTCTATCTCTTCCTCCTCTTCTTTCACTGTAACATCCTCCTCCTCTTTCACTCTGAAACGCGTCTTCCTCTTCTTTCACTGTAACATCCTCCTCCTCTTTCACTCTGAACGCGTCTTCCTCTTCTTTCACTGTAACATCCTCCTCCTCTTTCACTCTGAACGCGTCTTCCTCTTCTTTCACTGTAACGTCTTTCTCTTCTTCTTTCACGGTAACAGCTTCACCCTCTACTTGTTTTTGTATTGTAATATCCTCCTCTTCCTCCTCCTCTTTCACTAGAGCTTCTTTCTCCGTCCAGCAGACCTCCTCTTCTTTAGCAGGAGGAGAGTAGCTTAGTGAGCTCATGGTCGGGGATGTTAGCTAGCTAGGCTAGTGCTAACTTAACCAGCCAGCTACTGTAGCTGACTAATCAATCAATCAATCAATCAATTTTATTTTATATAGCCCTTCTTACATCAGCTAATATCTCGAAGTGCTGTACAGAAACCCAGCCTAAAACCCCAAACAGCTAGTAATGCAGGTGTAGAAGCACGGTGGCTAGGAAAAACTCCCTAGAAAGGCGAAAACCTAGGAAGAAACCTAGAGAGGAACCAGGCTATGAGGGGTGGCCAGTCCTCTTCTGGCTGTGCCGGGTGAAGATTATAACAGAACCATGCCAAGATGTTCAAAAATGTTCATAAGTGACAAGCATGGTCAAATAATAATCAGGAATAAATCTCAGTTGGCTTTTCATAGCCGATCATTAAGAGTTGAAAACAGCAGGTCTGGGACAGGTAGGGGTTTCGTAACCGCAGGCAGAACAGTTGAAACTGGAATAGCAGCAAGGCCAGGCGGACTGGGGACAGCAAGGTGTCATCATGCCCGGTAGTCCTGACGTATGGTCCTAGGGCTCAGGTTCTCAGAGAGAAAGAGAGAACGAGAGAATTAGAGAGAGCATACTTAAATTCACACAGGACACTGGATAAGACAGGAGAAGTACTCCAGGTATAACCAACTAACCCCAGCCCCCCGACACATAAACTACTGCAGCATAAATACTGGAGGCTGAGACAGGAGCGGTCCGGAGACACTGTGGCCCCATCCGAAGAAACCCCCGGACAGGGCCAAACAGGAAGGATATAACCCCACCCACTCTGCCAAAGCACAGCCCCCGCACCACTAGAGGGATATCCTCAACCACCAACTTACAATCCTGAGACAAGGCCGAGTATAGCCCACAGAGGTCTCCACCACAGCACAAACCAAGGGGGGGGGGGCGCCAGCCCAGACAGGAAGATCACGTCAGTAACTCAACCCACTCAAGTGACGCACCCCTCCCAGGGACGGCATGAAAGAGCACCAGCAAGCCAGTGACTCAGCCCCTGCAACAGGGTTAGAGGCAGAGAACCCCAGTGGAGAGGGGAACCGGCCTGGCAGAGACAGCAAGGGCTGTTCGTTGCTCCAGAGCCTTTCCGTTCACCTTCACACTCCTGGGCCAGACTACACTCAATCATATGACCCACTGAAGAGATAAGTCTTCAGTAAAGACTTAAAGGTTGAGACCGAGTCTGCGTCTCTCACATGGGTAGGCAGACTGTTCCATAAAAATGGAGATCTATAGGAGAAAGCCCTGCCTCCCGCTGTTTGCTTAGAAATTCTAGGGACAATTAGGAGGCCTGCGTCTTGTGACCGTAGCGTACGTATTGGTATGTACGGCAGGACCAACTCGGAAAGATAGGTAGGAGCAAGCCCATGTAACACTTTATAGGTTAACAGTAAAACCTTGAAATCAGCCCTTGCCTTAACAGGAAGCCAGTGTAGGAAGCTAGCACTGGAGTAATATGATCAAATTTCTTGGTTCTAGTCAGGATTCTAGCAGCCGTATTTAGCACTAACTGAAGTTTATTTAGTGCTTTATCCGGGATAGCCGGAAAATAGAGCATTGCAGTAGTCTAACCTAGAAGTAACAAATGCATGGATAAATTTTTCTGCATCATTTTTGGACAGAAAATTTCTGATTTTTGCAATGTTACGTAGATGGAAAAAAGCTGTCCTTGAAACAGTCTTGATATGTTCGTCAAAAGAGAGATCAGGGTCAAGAGTAACGCCGAGGTCCTTCACAGTTTTATTTGAGACGACTTTACAACCATCAAGATGAATTGTCAGATTTAACAGAAGATCTCTTTGTTTCTTGGGACCTAGAACAAGCATCTCTGTTTTGTCCGAGTTTAAAAGTAAAAAGTTTTCAGCCATCCACTTCCTTATGTCTGAAACACAGGCTTCTAGCGAGGGCAATTTTGGGGCTTCACCATGTTTCATTGAAATGTACAGCTGTGTGTCATCCGCATAGCAGTGAAAGTTAACATTATGTTTTCGAATAACATCCCCAAGAGGTAAAATATATAGTGAAAACAATAGTGGTCCTAAAACGGAACCTTGAGGAACACCGAAATGTACAGTTGATTTGTCGGAGGACAGACCATTCACAGAGACAAACTGATATCTTTCCGACAGGTAAGATCTAAACCAGGCCAGAACTTGTCCGTGTAGACCAATTTGGGTTTCCAGTCTCTCCAAAAGAATGTGGTGATCGATGGTGTCAAAGGCAGCACTAAGGTCTAGTAGCACGAGGACAGATGCAGAGCCTCGGTCTGACGCCATTAAAAGGTCATTTACCACCTTCACAAGTGCAGTCTCAGTGCTATGATGGGGTCTAAAACCAGACTGAAGCATTTCGTATACATTGTTTGTCTTCAGAAAGGCAGTGAGTTGCTGCGCAACAGCTTTTTCTAAAATTTTTGAGAGGAATGGAAGATTCGATATAGGCCGATAGTTTTTTATATTTTCCGGGTCAAGGTTTGGCTTTTTTCAAGAGAGGCTTTATCACTGCCACTTTTAGTGAGTTTGGTACACATCCGGTGGATAGAGAGCTGTTTATTATGTTCAACATAGGAGGGCCAAGCACAGGAAGCAGCTCCTTCAGCAGTTTAGTAGGAATAGGATCCAGTATGCAGCTTGAAGGTTTAGAGGCCATGATTATTTTCATCATTGTGTCAAGAGATATAGTACTAAAACACTTAAGTGTCTCTCCCGATCCCAGGCCCTCGCAGAGTCTGTGCAGATCCAGGACAGCTAAGCCCTGGAGGAATACGCAGATTCAAAGAGGAGTCCGTAATTTGCTTTCTAATGGTCATGATCTTTTCCTCAAAGAAGTTCATGAATTTATTACTGCTGAAGTGAAAGCCATCCTCTCTTGGGGAATGCTGCTTTTTAGTTAGCTTTGCAACAGTATCAAAAGAAATTTTGGATTATTCTTATTTTCCTCGATTAAGTTGGAAAAGTAGGATGATCGAGCAGCAGTGAGGGCTCTTCGGTACTGCACGGTACTGTCTTTCCAAGCTAGTCGGAAGACTTCCAGTTTGGTGTGGCGCCATTTCCGTTCCAATTTCCTGGAAGCTTGCTTCAAAGCTCGGGTATTTTCTGTATACCAGGGAGCTAGTTTCTTATGACAAATGTTTTTCGTTTTTAGGGGTGCAACTGCATCTAGGGTATTGCGCAAGGTTAAATTGAGTTCCTCAGTTAAGTGGTTAACTGATTTTTGTCCTCTGACGTCCTTGGGTAGGCAGAAGGAGTCTGGAAGGGCATCAAGGAATTTTTGTGTTGTCTGAGAATTTATAGCACGACTTTTGATGCTCCTTGGTTGGGGTCTGAGCAGATTATTTGTTGCGATTGCAAACGTAATAAAATGGTGGTCCGATAGTCCAGGATTTTGTGGAAAAACATTAAGATCTACAACATTTATTCCATGGGACAAAACTAGGTCCAGAGTATGACTGTGGCAGTGAGTAGGTCCAGAGACATGTTGGACAAAACCCACTGAGTCGATGATGGCTCCGAAAGACTTTTGGAGTGGGTCTGTGGACTTCTCCATGTGAATATTAAAATCACCAAAAATTAGAATATGATCTGCTATGACTACAAGGTCTGATAGGAATTGAGGAAACTCAGAGAGGAACGCTGTATATGGCCCAGGAGGCCTGTAAACAGTAGCTATAAAAAGTGATTGAGTAGGCTGCATAGATTTCATGACTAGAAGCTCAAAAGATGAAAACGCCATTTTTTTTGTAAATTGAAATTTGCTATCGTAAATGTTAGCAACACCTCCGCCCTTGCGGGATGCACGGGGAATATGGTCACTAGTGTAACCAGGAGGTGAGGCCTCATTTAACACAGCAAATTCATCAGGCTTAAGCCATGTTTCAGTCAGGCCAATCACATCAAGATTATGATCAGTGATTAGTTCATTGACTATGACTGCCTTTGAAGTGAGGGATCTAACATTAAGTAACCCTATTTTGAGATGTGAGGTATCACGATCTCTTTCAATAATGGCAGGAATGGAGGAGGTCTTTATCCTAATAAGATTGCTAGGGTGAACACCGCCATGTTTAGTTTTGCCCAACCTAGGTCGAGGCACAGACACAGTCTCAATGGGTATGGCTGAGCTGACTACACTGACTATGCTATTGGCAGACTCCACTAAGCTGGCAGGTTGGCTAACAGCCTGCTGCCTGGCCTGCACCCTATTTCACTGTGGGGCTAGAGGAGTTAGAGCCCTATCTATGTTGGTAGATAAGAGGAGAGCACCCCTCCAGCTAGGATGGAGTCCGTCACTCCTCAGCAGGTCAGGCTTGGTCCTGTTTGTGGGTGAGTCCCAGAAAGAGGGGCCAATTATCCACAAATGTTATCTTTTGGGAGGGGCAGAAAACAGTTTTCAACCAGCGATTGAGTGCTGAGACTCTGCTGTAGAGCTCGTCACTTCCCCTAACTGGGAGGGGGCCAGAGACAATTACTCGATGCCGACACATCTTTCTAGCTAATTTACACACTGAAGCTATGTTGCACTTGGTGACCTCTGACTGTTTCATCCTAACATCGTTGGTGCCGACGTGGATAACAATATCTCTATACTCTCTACACTCGCCAGTTTTAGCTTTAGCCAGCACCATCTTTAGATTAGCCTTAACGTCGGTAGCCCTGCCCCCTGGTAAACAGTGTATGATCGCTGGGTGATTCGTTTTAAGTCTAATACTGCGGGTAATGGAGTCGCCAATGACTAGGGTTTTCAATTTGTCAGAGCTAATGGTGGGAGCCTTCGGCGTCTCAGACCCCGTAACGGGAGGAGTAGAGACAAGAGAAGACTCAGACTCAGACTCCGACTCGCTACATAATGGGGAAAACCGGTTGAAGGTTTCTGTCGGCTGAATGAGCGACACCGGTTGAGCATTCCAACAGTATTTCCCTCCAGAAGCCATGAGAAAGTTGTCCGGCTGCGGGGGACTGTGCGGGGGATTTATACTAACGTTACTGTCTGTACTTACTGGTGGCACAGACGCTGTTTCTTCCTTTCCTACACTGACATTACCCTTGCCTAACGATTGCGTCTGAAGCTGGGCTTGTAGCACAGCTATTCTCGCCGTAAGGCGATCGTTCTCCCTGTATATTATGAGTACAGCGACTGCAATTAGAAGACATCATGTTAATGTTACTACTTAGCTTCGGCTGTTGAAGATGTTGACGAACCATGTCCAGATAAAGCGTCCGGAGTGAAAAAGTTGAATAAGGGGAAAAAGTTGCGATGGAAAAATGGAAAATAAAGTAAAATTGGCAGCTAAAACGCACAGGAAAATGACTCTTCTGTCTCGGGATAAAACGTCCGGGGTGAAAAAGTTTAACGAAAAAAGATGAGTGAGGACAAAACTAAAAAGTTGGTAAATTTGTTGAACACAGAGATTGATTAAACGTTTATTAAAAGTAAAACGTGAATAGTTTGGCAGGTAGCCAAGTAGCAACAAACAGCACAGCAGCACGGAGACAATGCGGAAGCGAGACGTTCAAGCGAGACGTTCAAGAGCAAGCTTTCAAGTTAATAACAACTTAATATTAAATTAAATAGGTTAACAAGTAGATACGACCGAAGTGTGTTTAAAACACAGTAGCTAATATACACCGAAAGCGTCTAGTGCTTGAATCTTTCGGCTGTTGGCTAACCAGCTACGGAGGTGGTTGACTGTTGCCTCCCGTCCACTAGATTATACGTCACGCTTTAAGCATCGCCTGAAAGACACACATCGCCATATGCTGACTGGAGTGGGTATCGCGGTTGAGGAAAATATTTTATTTTCAAAGTTTATTTTTAATGTATATAATTATATAATACTATTATATTGAGACATATATATTGTTATTTAGCAGACGCTCTTATCCAGAGATGAAAAATGAGAAAAATGTTGTAAATTGATTTGCATTTTTAATGAGGGAAATAAGTATTTGACCCCTTTGCAAAACATTACTTAGTACTTGGTGGCAAAACCCTTGTTGGCAATCACAGAGGTCAGACGTTTCTTGTAGTTGGCCACCAGGTTTGCACACATCTCAGGAGGGATTTTGTCCCACTCCTCTTTGCAGATCTTCTCCAAGTCATTAATGGTTTCGAGGCTGACGTTTGGCAACTCGAACCTTCAGCTCCCACCACAGATTTTCTATGGGATTAAGGTCTGGAGACTGGCTAGGCCACTCCAGGACCTTAATGTGCTTCTTCTTGAGCCACTCCTTTGTTGCCTTGGCTGTGTGTTTTGGGTCATTGTCATGCTGGAATACCCATCCACGACCCATTTTCAATGCCCTGGCTGAGGGAAGGAGGTTCTCACCCAAGATTTGACGGTACATGGCCCCGTCCATCGTCCCTTTGATGCGGTGAAGTTGAAAGATTACCACCTGTGATAGATTACCACCTGTGATAGCGAAACACTGTCCTCTCCATTACTCCAGCCAAATAGTATCAAATACTTGTTCTCCCCACTGTATATGCAGTTATCTTAGCCAGCCAGCTAACTTTAGCTATTTAGCCAACTAGCTATGTTATTTCTCCCCACTGTATATATATTGTTATTTAGCAGACGCTCTTATCCAGAGCGACTTACAGGAGCAATTAGGGTTAAGTGTCTTGCTCAAGGGCACATCGACAGATTTTTCACCTCTACTGTATTTTAATCAATGCCACTCTTACATTGCTCATCCTAATATTTATATCTTTCTTAATTCCATTCTTTTACTTTTAGATTTGTGTGTATTGTTGTGAATTGTTAGATACTACTGCACTGTTGGAGCTAGGAACACAAGCGTTTCGCTACACCCGCAATAACATCTGCTAAATATGTGTACGTGACCAATACAATTTGATTTGATTTGAATTCACCTTTCAGCAGGACAATAATCTAAAACACACATGGACAAATCTCCACTGGAGTTGCTTATCAACAAGACAGGGAATGTTCCTGAGTGGCAGAGTTACAGTTTGGACTTAAATCTGCTTGAAAATCTATGGCAAGACTTGAAAATGGTTGTCTAGCAACGATCAACATCCAATTTGATAGAACTTGAAGAATTCTGAAAATAATAATGGGTAAATGTTGCACAATCCAAGTGTGCAAAGCTTTTAGAGACTCACCCAAAGAGACTCACAGCTGTAATCTCTGCCAAAGGTGATTCTACCATATATTGACTCAGCGTGGTGTGAATACTTAAATAAAAATTATTAACTAATATACTAAGTATATATTTAATTTAAGTATATTAATATATACTTAAAATTTGTAAATGAGATATTTCAAAAATGTCTAAAAACATGTTTTCACTTTGTCCTTTTTTTATTTAATTTTTTATTTATTTATTTCACCTTCATTTAACCAGGTAAGCCAGTTGAGAACAAGTTCTCATTTACAACTGCGACCTGGCCAAGATAAAGCAAAGCAGTGCGATAAAAACAACAACACAGAGTTACATATGGGGTAAAACAAAACATAACATCAAAAATACAACAGAAAATATATATACAGTGTGTGCAAATGTAGCAAGTTATGGAGGTAAGGCAATAAATAGGCTATAGTGCAAAATAATTACAATTAGTATTAACACTGGAATGATAGATGTGCAAGAGATGATGTGCAAATAGAGATACTGGGGTACAAATGAGCAAAATAAATAACAACATAGGGATGAGGTAGTTGGGCGGGCTAATTTCAGATGGGCTGTGTATAGGTGCAGTGATCGGTAAGGTGCTCTGACAACTGATGCTTAAAGTTAGTGAGGGAGATAAGAGTCTCCAGCTTCAGAGATTTTTGCATTTCATTCCAGTCATTGGCAGCAGAGAACTGGAAGGAATGGCGGCCAAAGGAGGTGTTGGCTTTGGGGATGACCAGAGAGATATACCTGCTGGAGCGCATACTACGGGTGGGTGTTGCTATGGTGACCAATGAGCTAAGATAAGGCAGAGATTTGCCTAGCAGTGATTTATAGATGACCTGGAGCCAGTGGGTTTGACGACGAACATGTAGTGAGGACCAGCCAACAAGAGCGTACAGGTCACAGTGGTGGGTAGTATATGGGGCTTTGGAGACAAAACGGATGGCACTGTGATAGACTACATCCAATTTGCTGAGTAGAGTGTTGGAGGCTATTTTGTAAATGACATCGCCGAAGTCAAGGATCGGTAGGATAGTCAGTTTTACGAGGGCATGTTTGGCAGCATGAGTGAAGGAGGCTTTTTTGCGAAATAGGAAACCGATTCTAGATTTAACTTTGGATTGGAGATTCTTAATGTGAGTCTGGAAGGAGAGTTTACAGTCTAACCAGACACCTAGGTATTTGTAGTTGTCCACATACTCTAGGTCAGACCCGTCGAGAGTAGTGATTCTAGTCGGGTGGGTGGGTGCAAGCAGCGTTCGGTTGAAGAGCATGCATTTAGTTTTACTAGTGTTTAAGAGCAGTTGGAGGCCACAGAAGGAGTGTTGTATGGCATTGAAGCTCGTTTGGAGGTTTGTTAACACAGTGTCCAATGAAGGGCCAGATGTATACAAAATGGTGTCGTCTGCGTAGAGGTGGATCTGAGAGTCACCAGCAGCAAGAGCGACATCATTGATATACACTGAGAAAAGAGTTGGCCCAAGAATTGAACCCTGTGGCATCCCCATAGAGACGGCCAGAGGTCCAGACAACAGGCCCTCCGATTTGACACATTGAACTCTATCTGAGAAGTAGTTGGTGAACCAGGCGAGGCAGTCATTTGAGAAACCAAGGCTATTTAGTCTGCCAATAAGAATGCGGTGGTTGACAGAGTCGAAAGCCTTGGCCAGGTCGATGAAGACGGCTGCACAGTACTGTCTTTTATCAATCGCGGTTATAATATCATTTAGGACCTTGAGCGTGGCTGAAGTGCACCCATGACCAGCTCGGAAACCGGATTGCATAGCGGAGAAGGTACGGTGGGATTCGAAATGGTCGGTGATCTGTTTGTTAACTTGGCTTTCCTTGTGTGTAGATGGGTGAATATTATTATTTTTTTCAATCCATTTTTAATTCAGGCTGTGACACAGCAAAATGTGGAATAAGTCAATGGGTATGAATACTTTCTGAAGACACCGTATAGAGTTATAGAGAGTGTTTGGAACCACCAAGACTCTTCTTAGAGACTCTTCCAGGCCAAACTCGCCAAACTCTGTGGAGTTGGTTGTCCTTCTGGAAGGTTCTCCCATCTCTGCAGCACTCCACCAATCAGGCCTTTATGGTAGAGTGGCCAGACGGAAGCCACTCCTCAGTAAAAGCCACTCCTCAGCCCGCTTGGAGTTTGCCAAAAGGCACCTAAAGGACTCTCAGACCATGAATGCCAAGCCTCACGTCTGGAGGAAACCTGGCACCATCCCTACGGTAAAGCATGGTGGCAGTATCATGCTGTGTGGATGTTTTTCAGCGGCAGGGACTGGGAGACTAGTCAGGATCGAGGGAAAGATTAACAGAGCAAAGTACAGAGAGATCCTTGATGAAACCTGCTCCAGAGCGCTCAGGACCTCAGACTCGGTCGAAGGTTCACCTTCCAACAGGACAACGACCCTAAGCACACAGCCAAGACAACGCAGGAGTGGCTTCAGGACAAGTCTCTGAATAACCTTGAGTGGCCCAGCCAGAGCCCGGACTTGAACCCGATCGAACATCTCTGGAGAGACTTGAAAATAGCTGTGCAGCGACGCTCCCCATCCAACCTGACAGAGCTTGAGAGGATCTTCATAGAAGAATGGGAGAAACTCAACAGTAGACACAACATTAGTAGGCTTGATTACCAACAATGACAAGACAGCCTACAGGGAGGAGGTGAGGGCTCTAGGAGTGTGGTGCCAGGAAAATAACCTCTCACTCAACGTCAACAAAACAAAGGAGATGATCGTGGACTTCAGGAAACAGCAGAGGGTGCACCCCCCTGTCCACATCGACTGGACCGCAGTGGAGAAGGTGAAAAAGATTCAAGTTCCTTGGTGTACACATCACTGACAAACTGAAATGGACGACCCACACAGACAGTGTGGTGAAGAAGGCGCAACAGAGCCTCTCCAACCTCAGGAGGTGAAATAAATTTGGCTTGGCCTTTAGGAAGGCCTAAAAGATCATCAAGGACATCAACCACCCGAGCCACTGCCTGTTCACCCCGCTATCATCCAGAAGGCCAGGTCAGTACAGGTGCATGAAAGCTAGGTCCGAGAGACTGAAAAACAGCTTCTATCTCAAGGCCATCAGACTGTTAAACAGCCATCACTAGCACATTAGAGGCTGCTGCCTATAGACAGCGACTATAAATCACTGGCCACTTTAAGAAATGGAACACTTTAATAATGTTTACATATCTTGCATTACTCATCTCATATGTATATACTGTATTCTATACTATTCTACGGTATCTTAGTCACTTTAATAATGTTTACATATCTTGCATTACTCATCTCATATGTATATACTGCATTCTATTCTATAATATTCTACTGTATCTTAGTCCATGCCGCTCTGTCATTGCTTGTCCATATATGTATATATTCTTAATTCATTCCTTACTAGTTTTGTGTGTATTGGGTATATGTTGTGGAATTGTTAGATATGACTTGTTAGATATTACTGCACTGTCGGAGCTAGAAGCACAAGCATTTCGCTACACCCGCAATAACATCTGCTGAACACGTGTATGTGACCAATAAAATGTGATTTTATATTTTTTAGTTCTTTATTTTTTGGATTTGTGTGTATTGTTTTGAATTATTAGGTATTACTGCACTGACTTTTGGAGCTAGAAACATCAGCATTTCGCTGCACCTGCGATAACATATGCAAAATATGTGTACATGACAAATACAATTTCATTTGATTTATGTGCTTGTTTTCATTAAATAAATGCTTCAAAATTCACAAAAAGTGACGTTATAGAGTCTCATAGAACACAACACATAAGAACTCCTAAGCCTGTGTTTACCACAGACCTTATTTTCGGTGTTTATCCAAAAACCCTACAACAACAAACCAATTCATTTCCCCATAGGCTTTACCCCCATGGCGGAGTTAGTGCCTACAAAAAGACGCCATTACTATTTCTCTCTATCGCTTCTTTCAGCGGTGCATTCAGGTCGCCTGAACGTTTGCTACGTTGTGGAACGGTTTGTGCTAAACGACACAGACTGTGAGATACGTTTGCTCCGTTCGGTGGGTGTGCCAGGGTGTGGCTGTAATCAATGAGTGACATATTTAAAGGGAGCTGTGCATTTTTAACACACAACCCAACCCCGTTTTTCAACTAGTCGTTCGTGTACAGTGCCGTTTTTGGTTCAATTTAACGTTTATATTACGTTTGTATGTACTGAACGTAGCCCAGTCGATGCTGCCAGTGTGACGTATAATCTAGTGGACGGGAAGCTTCTTCGAGAACAACAACGCCACCTCGTTAGCGTGCTATCCAACACCACCGAAACATTTAAGCCCTTCAGACCAATTTCGGTGTATATTTGCCACTGTGTTTTGAACACACTTCTGTCGTATCTACTAGTTACCCAATTTAATGTAATATTTACGTTGTTAGTCAGCTAAATTAGCCTGGCCCTAAGCTAATGCTAACTAACATCCCCGACCATGAGCTCACTAAGCTACTCTCCTCCTGCTAAAGAAGAGGAGGTCTGCTGGACGGAGAAAGAGGGTCTGTGGCTGAACGTTGTCGTGAAAGAGGAGGAGGAAGAGGAGAATATCTCAGTAAAGAAAGAAGTAGAGGGTGAGGCTGTTACCGTGAAAGAAGAAGAGAAAGACGTTACAGTGAAAAAAGAGGAAGAAACGCTCAGAGTGAAAGAGGAGGAGGATGTAACGGTGAAGGAAGAGATAGAGGAGGATGCAGGTTTTGGAGTGGAAGAGGAGGAGGAGGAGGAGGAAGAAGAAGAGGAGGAGGAGGAAGAAGAGGAGGAGGAGGAGGAGACTGAAGATAGGATTAACGCCAGTAAGTACAGTCTTAAACGGGGGCCACCGACAAAACGCTAAAAATGGATCAATGCATCCAATAACATTGACAGTAATACAGTGGGGTCTGAAATGATTGGGGGGGGCTCTTGGCATCAGGGACAACCTTTTCCTGTTTTAAAACTAGTTTACTACAATTCTACACATTTTAACATGGCTTATGTCATGCTATCTGAGTGACTCACACATAACAAAATGCCATTAGATTCTCCCTGACGGTCTAGTTTTTATTTTGGTGATTGTTAGTTCTCATGGATTATCTTATAATAAATAACAATAAAAAATATATATACCTCAATTATTTTCTCTACGTACTTTATATCTGGTTTTAGTCGTTTTAAGTTTACACTGCAACGATTCTAAATGAATATAAGGGAAACACTGGAGTAATGTTTTCCTCTCAATTAGGTAGGGGTGAAAAGTATTGACACCCCTGTTTTCAAAACCTTTCAATACCTCACCTTGGGAGGATAACGGTACTGAGCCTTTTTCTAAGATGTTTAATGATTTGGAGAACACATTGGGAGGGATCTTAGACGATTCCCCCATACAGAGTCCTTCCAGATCCTTGATATCCCTCATCTGCACTTATGGACTGCCCCTCTTCAATTCAAACCACAGGTTTTCAATGGGGTTAAAGTCTGGAGACTGAGATGGCCATGCATTCTCATTTTGACACCAAACCACAGGTTTTCAATGGGGTTAAAGTCTGGAGACTGAGATGGCCATGCATTCTCATTTTGACACCAAACCACAGGTTTTCAATGGGGTTAAAGTCTGGAGACTGAGATGGCCATGCATTCTCATTTTGACACCAAACCACAGGTTTTCAATGGGGTTAAAGTCTGGAGACTGAGATGGCCATGCCATCTTAAGAGAGTCATAGTTACTGGCAACGCTTCATTGAATTTCTTCACTGTGATG
The DNA here is from genome assembly GCF_020615455.1 of Coregonus clupeaformis. NCBI lineage: Eukaryota > Metazoa > Chordata > Actinopteri > Salmoniformes > Salmonidae > Coregonus > Coregonus clupeaformis. Next base: position 235,412 of record NW_025534221.1, on the reverse strand, counting down.
TGAGGAGCACCGGCGAAGCGGGGCTTGTCTTCTTTGAATATCATTCATTTGACATTCGGTTGGTCCGCGTGGCGGTAGTTGACCCTTTTCCGGCTTACAGATTGGCCGTCAGTCGTCCTGTCAGTCATCCATGTGCTACGCACTACTTACCTGGATTGAGATCGCCAAAGGACTAGCGCTACTGTATCTGGGGTCCTCCGGCTAGGGTGGGCCATCCGTTTCCTACTGCTAGGGTGGGCCATCCGTTTCCTACTGCTAGGGTGGGCCATCCGTTTCCTACTGCTAGGGTGGGCCATCCGTTTCCTACTGCTAGGGGTGGGCCATCCGTTTCCTACTCAGGGACGGCCTGTTCAATAGGGCGATATGGGCGACGCACTGCCAAACGGGAAAAGGAAGGGATTTTTTTTCTAATCAATTATATCACGGCAACAGTAGTTATCAGTGTTCACGTCTGATCTGCCAGCCACTAAATGTCAAATCAGGCTAAAGTCGTGCTTCAAATGGCCCCGCCCGTTTTTGGGGCGATTTCAGTCAGGTTGAAAATCGCCCAGAAGTCTCTCATAGCCTGTCATGTAAAATCTATTTTTTCAAATTTCAAAGCTTTCAATACATTCTCTATGGGTGTCTGTGGGCTTGCACTTACGCGCTTTCGTCATACGTGACGTAACCATGAACGTAACTAAGACAATAGCGGCTAGCAGCGTCTCTGTTGCGACCTGCAGTGTGGCGTTATTTTATGTTTTTAATTTGTAGACTTAGTTTACAAACATTCTGCCAACCATGGATTTCCAGTGTTGGGTTTTGGACTGATCTTGTTGATCGTGTACATACCCGCTACGAACGGACTAAATAATGAAAACGCTGCTGGCAGCGGAATCCAATACAGCTGGGAGACTTGGCTGGATGACAGAGTCCCGGACAGAGAAGTGGAGCCGGCCGGCTTCACCCTGGTCAGAGCGGACCGCGATCCTGGTAAGAGAGCGACTCTGTACCCCGACATTGAACTGCTTTCTGTGTCATTGCGACCTTACTATCTGCCCCGTGAGTTCCCCCAATTTTTTGTTACCGTTGTGTACTGTTGATAATCACAAGTTTACTGGAGAACTGAGACCAAGTAGAGACTTTGGACAGGGTGGATATGGTATAATAAAGGCAGTTTATTCAGAGGTAAAGATATCTGGAATCGCGTGCACGGACTCGTTCGTCAAACTCTTAGGGAGAAGAGAGCCCCAAAAACATTGTGTGCAGACATTTTATACAATAAATGATGTAGGTTGAATCTAGTAGTTCTGATCTTCTGATTGGTCCTGATGAGTTGGGCGAGGTCCCCTCCACTGTTGCATTGGCTCTGAGTCGGGTTCTCTGTCTTCAAATGTTCAGCCTAAAGAGAGGGGATTTTTGTGTGTGTGTGTGTGTGTGTGTTTAACAGTGATGATGTGTGTGTGTGTGTGTGTTATCAGTGATGATGTGTGTGTGTGTGTGTGTGTGTCCTCAGAGCAAGAACTCGTGAGTTGGAAGAACTGAGAGACCTATGGCGTGGGTGTTGTCCTTGGCCACCTTCTGACAAGGCTGACAAGATAGGACTCTTTTGTCCATTGTTATAGGATAGGAACAGCATTGATTGAAAACAAACGCCCAACACAAAATGGGTCATGCACAAGATTTTAGTCAGACCAAGCTATAACATTATATATTTACTACGACAGTACATTCAACCAAAAGCTAATATAACAAAGGCATCAGAGATTATTTATAATCTGTCACAGAAACTGGAATCCATCTCCCCAGATCAGTCAATAAATGCTTCTGGTATTGACTTATATGCTGCCCCTGTCTTCATGTTGTTGCTGGACATATCTTTTTTAAAATGTGTGTAGGTCACCTAAATCATCAGAAAAATTGCCCCTCCTGAGAATTTTTTCAGGAGCCGCCACTGTTCCTACTGCTAGGGTGGGCCATCCGTTTCCTACTGCTAGGGTGGGCCATCCGTTTCCTACTGCTAGGGTGGGCCATCCGTTTCCTCCGGCTAGGGTGGGCCATCCGTTTCCTACTGCTAGGGTGGGCCATCCGTTTCCTACTGCTAGGGTGGGCCATCCGTTTCCTACTGCTAGGGTGGGCCATCCGTTTCCTACTGCTAGGGTGGGCCATCCGTTTCCTACTGCTAGGGTGGGCCATCCGTTTCCTACTGCTAGGGTGGGCCATCCGTTTCCTACTGCTAGGGTGGGCCATCCGTTTCCTACTGCTAGGGTGGGCCATCCGTTTCCTCCGGCTAGGGTGGGCCATCCGTTTCCTCCGGCTAGGGTGGGCCATCCGTTTCCTACTGCTAGGGTGGGCCATCCGTTTCCTACTGCTAGGGGTGGGCCATCCGTTTCCTACTGCTAGGGTGGGCCATCCGTTTCCTACTGCTAGGGTGGGCCATCCGTTTCCTACTGCTAGGGTGGGCCATCCGTTTCCTACTGCTAGGGGTGGGCCATCCGTTTCCTACTGCTTGTCTCCGTCTGGCACGCCCGAGAAACCTGAGGGCAATATAACAAGAGGGATTATTCGGCCGGTATTTCGGAGGTAGCGCCCTCGGCTATTGTATGCAAATGTACGATTATTTGTTAGCTTATGCTTGTGTGATATCATTCCTGCCCCTCGCACCTCACTGCGTGCGTGTCAGTATTGATGGCTGTGTGTTGTGATTGGGGGGCACTTTGATTACCGTGCACTCTCTGGTTTGCTCCCTCGGCCTGCACCGTCGTCAGCGTGCACCCTGTTCTGACGACCGCCCAAGTGGTCTCCCAATTTTGTTGGGGTTTTCGTTGTTAGGAGTACCAAGGAATATCAGATCCACTTGACCTGATGCGGCCCCGGGTGATTTAAACACCCTCCTCACTCGGGGCCTCTTCCTCCAGCCGGTCGGCACGGAA
>NW_025534221.1:7500-227500 GCF_020615455.1 Coregonus clupeaformis | reverse complement strand
CGATTAAGGCAGCACCCCGCACCTCTCTGATTCAGAGGGGTTGGGTTAAATGCAGAAAACACATTTCAGTTGAATGCATTCAGTTGTACAACTGACTAGGTGTCCCCCAGTCTATAAACATGAAAGCAAGATTAGATTTTATGTTCTACATTATTATCATTGTGATCATTATAATAATAATAATTATTATCATTATTATTATTGTTATTATTATTATTATTATTATTATTATGCGGCCACCAAGTTTATATTGAATGTTCTGAAAACTGACTTCAGGTTATTGAGGAATCTAGCCTCACAGGAAGACAGTTTTATTTTATGGAGGTTTAATTCAGTTCTCTGTTTAGTATTGAACTAAATACTCTGTTTGTCTTTGGCAGGAGAGGGACCAGACTCTCACTCTGACAGCGGGAAGAGTCCTTCAGGGGAACCAGACCCAGAGACGTCCAAACCAGCGAGACAACACCACTGCTCCCACTGTGGAAAGAGTTTTAAGTGTTTAAGGAAGTTGAAAGTACACGAGAGAACGCACACAGGAGAAAACCCTTACGATTGCTCTCACTGTGGAAAGAGTTTTACCAAGTTAGGGAACCTAAAAGAGCATGAGAGGACACACTCAGGAGAAAAGCCTTTCCAATGTTCCCAGTGTGGAAAGAAGTTTACCCAGTTACGGTACCTGAAACAACATGAAGAAATACACACAGAAGATAGGAAGACATACCACTGCTCTCAGTGTGATAAGATATTTACTGGGTTAGGAAACCTGAAAAAACATACAAGAATACACTCTGGAGAGAAGCCTTACCACTGTTCCCACTGTGGAAAGAGTTTTACTCAGTTAGGGAGCCTGAAAACACATGAGAGGGGACACACAGGAGAAAAGCCTTACCACTGTTCCCATTGTGAAAAGAGGTTTACCCATCGAGGGAGCCTGAAAGCGCATGAGAGAATACACACAGGAGAAAAGCCTTACCAATGTTCCCGATGTGAAAAGAGCTTTACCCGTTTAGGGAGCCTGAAAAAGCATGAGAGAATACACACAGGAGAAAAGGCTTAACAATGTTCCCGATGTGAAAAGAGCTTTACCCGGTTAGGGAGCCTGAAAAAGCATGAGAGAATACACACAGGAGAAAAGGCTTTCCAACATACTAATACACAGGAGGAGAAGACATACCACTGCTCTCATTGTGAAAAGACATTTTCCAAGTCAGAGGACCTGAAATCACATGAGAGAATAGAGAGGCTGTGTTCTGACTTATGTTTTTGATTGAGAAATTGTGTTTTTGTTCATTTACATTTACATTTACATTTTAGTCATTTAGCAGACGCTCTTATCCAGAGCGACTTACAGGAGCAATTAGGGTTAAGTGCCTTGCTCAAGGGCACATTAACGTCATTTAGCAGACGCTCTTAGCCAGAGCGACTCACAAATTGGTGCGTTCACCCTATAGCCAATGGGATAACCACTTTACAATTTGGGGGGGGTAGAAGGATTACTTTATCCTATCCCAGGTATTCCTTAAAGAGGTGGGGTTTCAAATGTCTCCGGAAGGTGGTGAGTGACTCCGCTGTCCTGGCGTCGTGAGGGAGCTTGTTCCACCATTGGGGTGCCAGAGCAGCGAACAGTTTTGACTGGGCTGAGCGGGAACTATGCTTCCGCAGAGGAAGGGAGCCAGCAGGCCAGAGGTGGATGAACGCAATGCCCTCGTTTGGGTGTAGGGACTGATCAGAGCCTGAAGGTACAGAGGTGCCGTTCCCCTCACTGCTCCATAGGCAAGCACCATGGTCTTGTAGCGGATGCGAGCTTCAACTGGAAGCCAGTGGAGTGTGCGGAGGAGGGGGGTGACGTGAGAGAACTTGGGAAGGTTGAACACCAGACGGGCTGCGGCATTCTGGATGAGTTGTAGAGGTTTAATGGCACAGGCAGGGAGGCCAGCCAACAGCGAGTTGCAGTAGTCCAGCCGGGAGATGACAAGTGCCTGGATTAGGACCTGTGCCGCTTCCTGTGTAAGGCAGGGTCGTACTCTCCGAATGTTGTAGAGCATGAACCTGCAGGAGCGGGTCACCGCCTTGATGTTGGCGGAGAACGACAGGGTGTTGTCCAGGGTCACGCCTGGGCTCTTCGCACTCTGGGAGGAGGACACAGCGGAGTTGTCAACCGTGATGGCGAGATCATGGAACGGGCAGTCCTTCCCCGGGAGGAAGAGCAGCTCCGTCTTGCCAGGGTTCAGCTTGAGGTGGTGATCCGTCATCCATACTGATATGTCTGCCAGACATGCAGAGATGCGATTCGCCACCTGGTTATCAGAAGGGGGAAAGGAGAAGATTAGTTGTGTATCGTCAGCGTAGCAATGATAGGAAAGGCCATGTGAGGATATGACAGAGCCAAGTGACTTGGTGTATAGGGAGAAAAGGAGAGGGCCTAGAACTGAGCCCTGGGGGACACCAGTGATGAGAGCACGTGGTGCGGAGACAGCTTCTCGCCACGCCACTTGGTAGGAGCGACCGGTCAGGTAGGACGCAATCCAGGAGTGAGCCGCGCCGGAGATGCCCAGCTCGGAGAGGGTGGAGAGGAGGATCTGATGGTTCACAGTATCAAAGGCAGCAGACAGGTCTAGAAGGACAAGAGCAGAGGAGAGAGAGTTAGCTTTAGCAGTGCGGAGAGTCTCCGTGACACAGAGAAGAGCAGTCTCAGTTGAATGACCAGTCCTGAAACCTGATTGGTTTGGATCAAGAAGGTCATTCTGAGAGAGATAGCAAGAGAGTTGGCTAAAGACGGCACGCTCAATAGTTTTGGAAAGAAAAGAAAGAAGGGATACTGGTCTGTAGTTGTTGACATCAGTGGGGTCGAGTGTTGGTTTTTTGAGAAGGGGAGCAACTCTCGCTCTCTTGAAGACGGAAGGGACATGGCCAGCGGTCAAGGATGAGTTGATCAGCGAGGTGAGGTAGGGGAGAAGGTCACCGGATGTTACGGATACAGGTATCCTGTGTTTTTGTGTGTTTCTCTCCTTCTGCCCTAATCACAGGTGTCCTGTATGTTCCTGATTGGTGGTCGTTGAGGTGTCTGCTGATTGGACCAATCAGTGAACATTCCTGTGCATTGCACCACCTGTTACTCGTTTGTTCAATCACACATCCCATTGTATAAAAACCAGTCTTGTGTTTGTTGAGAGAGAGACTTTTCCCGTATGTGAGTATGGACACTGTTGTGTCCTGTGTATTGTGTACTCACTAAGTTGCTGGTTACCCTGTTGGTAACTTTGTTAGAATCTATTTCTTTATGTGAGTGTGGATACTGTTGTGTCCTGTGTATTGTGTACGTACTTAATTGCTGATTACCCTGTTTGGTAGCTTTGTGTGTTTCTGGGAAAAGGGGAGTTTAAGCTAGTTGCCCTTGGGCGTACATTACCCGTAGGAAGAAATCTGTCTAAAAACACTAGTTAGACCTGAGCGGACCACCCACTGTACTTTTGTATGACTAGCAGTAGCCTAGCGGTTCTTCAGGCAGGCTAGATCAGTTTAGGGGGTTTTACACTATTGTTTCATTTCTTGGGTCCTGCTCAGCCCTTTTTCCCAAACCCTTACCGTGTGTTCTGAAATAAACCATTTGTGTTTGACGGTAGTTCATGGTTGTTGTGTCACATTTGTTCTCACTGCTCCATGCCACACTCCTAATTTGCATAATTTATGTTACGGGTCTCATGTCCATCCACCCTAGACGTTTAGAGCCACGGGGTTCGTAACATAAAGTGGGGGTTCGTCCGGGATCCATCCCGTGTTACTCATGCAAATTAGCAAGTGTCTGGTTCAGTGTTGAGCTTGGCAGCTGTACTACCTGTTTTTTTTTGTGTTCAGTAGTCGACGGCTCGTGTTGCTAGTAGGATGGCTACTTTTGAGTTAGAGGCATTTTTGGAAAACCCTACGTGGGGGGTTTTTGAGAATTGCCGTAGAGTGGATCTACAGGCTTTGGCTGACCACTTTTCTTTACCCATACCGAGGGTTTAGTGAAAGCAGAAGTTAGGGAAGTAGTGCTAGCGATATTGTTAAACGAGCGAGTGCTTGAGTTACCGCCGCCTGAGTCTGCTGCTCCTGTAGGGGATGTGGTTGCTACGCCTGTAAGCCCATCAGTGTCTGAGGATGAGACTAAGGCTCCAGCCACATTGCCCCGTTATGACCCACTCTCCCCACTGACTGACAGTGATGCCAGGATGGATGTCCGCTCGACACGGCTCCAAATGGAGGCGGAAGAGCGGGCACAAATCAGGCAAGACAAGCTGGAGATGCGTAAAATGGAGCTAGAGGCAGAACAGGAGACGCGTAAGCTAGAGGCAGAACAGGAGACGCGTAAGCTAGAGGCAGAACAGGAGACGCGTAAGCTAGAGGCAGAACTGGAGACGCGTAAGATGAAACTGGAGATGCATAAGATGGAACTGGAGGTGCGTAAAATGGAACTAGAGGCAGAAACAGCGAGGTTAGTCTCTGCTAGTACTATGCCTGCTAGTGAGCCATCCTCACCAGCTGTGTCATCTGCTACGTTTGATATTAGTAGGCAGATCACCTTGGTACCTGTGTTTAGGGAGTCAGAGGTTGATTCCTATTTCAGTGTGTTTGAACGTATAGCGGTAGCATTGAAATGGCCCGAAGAGGTATGGTGCCTATTACTTCAGTGTAAACTAACAGGTAAAGCCCAAGAGGTTCTGGCAGCGCTACCTCTTGAAGACAGTTTGAATTATGAAGTGGTCAAAGCTACTGTTCTTCGTGCCTATGAGCTTGTTCCTGAGGCATATCGACAGAGATTTAGGTCTCATAAAAGTATCCTACTCAGACTTATGTGGAGTTTGCTAGAGACAAAGGAAATCTGTTTGACAAATGGCACAGTGCTAGTAAGGTAACTGATTTTAACTCTCTACGGGAGTTAATCTTGTTAGAAGAGTTTAAAAATTGCTTACCCGAACGCATTGTAGTTTATCTGAACGAACAGAAAGTATCCTCACTGTCGGAAGCGTCTGTATTGGCAGACGAGTTTGTATTGACGCATAAGAGCGTGTTTTCGGCTCGGCCGGAGGGCAGGGTTGCGGAGTTGCTAACTTTTAATCCTAGTCGACCAGCAGTACATCCAGCACGCCCAAAAGATGTGCGTCACTGTTTCTATTGTCATAAGGTGGGACATATGGTTAATGATTGCTTTCTGCTAAAACGCAAACCGGGGATGCCTCAGCACGCCAGGCCGCCAACGGGTGTTGGGCTGATTCGTACGGTTGTAAGGCCGGAATCAAGACAGAAGCCTCATAGTGAATGTGGTTTGAAAGTCCCTGTCCCAGATCACAGTTATGAACCGTTCATTTTTGAGGGGTTTGTTTCTATATCAGATGACGAAGCGTCTCAGCGTCCAGTTAGAATCCTCAGAGATACTGGTGCGGCGCAGTCGTTCATACTCGCTGATGTGTTGCCCTTGTCCAGTAATACATATTGTGGTTCCAGTGTGTTAGTACAAGGAATTGAAATGGGATTTGTCCCAGTGCCATTGCACTTTGTGAACGTACACTCTGAGTTAGTCAGTGGATTGTTCAGAGTTGGCGTACGTCCTATGTTGCCAGTAAAAGGTGTGACATTTATAATGGGCAACGATATTGCCGGAGGAAAGGTGATACCCGTATTGGAGGTATTGGATAAAAGTGACCAGTCTCTCTCCGAGGAGCTGGCACAGGGTTATCCAGATGTGTTCCCGCTTGTGCTGTCACACGTGCTCAAGCACGACAAGTGGGTGAAGTGATAGATTTGTCGAACACGATTCTATTCAGAGAGTGTGACCCAGAGGATAGTTCGGGTGCTACCTCTGGTAAGCTGGTGCAGTCTGACCAACAGCCCAGAGAAAGGAAGAAGGATGTGGAACTTGTTGCTGAGGCAATACAGTTACCAGTTACTCGTGAGCAGCTGATCGCTAACCAACAGGTTGACATTAGCCTGGCTAAATGTTTTTCTAGTGTTGTCTCAGAGGAGGAGCTAAAGAAGAAAAACCTGGCATACTTCATTGATGGTAATCTCCTCATGCGTAAATGGACATCCCATGTTGACGCTGGCGAAGATTGGAATGCTGTTTACCAAATAGTGATTCCTACAGCCTTTCGACAAAATGTTTTATCCCTCGCTCATGATCACCAGTGGTCCGGACATCTGGGAGTCACCAAGACTTATGATCGTGTTTTGCGACATTTCTTTTGGCCTGGCTTAAAACAAGATGTGGCTCAGTTCTGTCGGACTTGCCACACCTGTCAAGTAGTTGGGAAACCGAACCAGGTTATTTCCCCCGCGCCTCTTTGTCCCATACCGGCCATAGGTGAACCCTTCGAACATGTGATGGTTGATTGTGTTGGACCATTACCAAAAACAAAATCTGGTAACCAGTTTATGTTGACAATTATGTGTGTGGCCACCAGGTACCCAGAGGCCATTCCTCTGCGAAGGATTACTGCTCCGGTGGTGAGTAAAGCGTTGATCAAATTCTTCTCAACTTTTGGATTACCTAAGGTGATACAAACTGATCAGGGTACGAATTTCCTTTCTAAACTTTTCAAACAAGTGTTAAAATCCTTGTCAGTTACACACCGTGTGTCAAGCGCATATCACCCAGAGTCTCAGGGTGCGCTTGAACGTTGGCATCAGACCCTGAAGTCTATGCTCCGTAAATATTGCTTGGAATCTGAGAAAGATTGGGATGAGGGAGTTCCTCTAGTTTTGTTTGCTGTCCGTGAGACAGTACAGGAATCCCTAGGGTTCAGCCCAGCTGAACTGGTGTTTGGACACACCATGAGAGGACCTATGAAAGTCCTTAAGGATCAGTTTTTGTCACAAGAGTTGTGTGTGAAAGAAAATGTGTTGGACTACGTTAGTCGCTTTCGTGAGCGCCTACATGCTGCCTGTGCTCTAGCAAAGGAAGCGCTGTCTTCCTCACAGAAACGGATGAAACGACACTGACACACAGGCTGTTTCTCGTTCACTGCAGCCAGGTGACCGAGTTCTTGTATTGTTGCCTGTGCCAGGAGCGTCATTGTCAGCACGTTTCTCTGGTCCTTATGTCATTGAAAAGAAACTAAGTGAAACTGACTATGTGATACAGACTCCTGATAGAAAACGCCAATCTCGGGTGTGCCACGTTAACATGTTGAAGACATACCACACCAGACCCGTCACTCAGGTAGACAGTCCAGAGAAACTGGCCGAGTCGGCTGTCTCTGTGGCTGCTACGGCTGTAGTGGGAGGTCATGTTAATGATGTGGACGGAGATGGTTTGGAGTTGCGCAATACTCAGCAGCAGTGTGCTAGATTGCCCAATTCAGAGATGCTGCTGTCTCTCCCGTCAAGCCTGATTCATTTAACGGACAGACAGTCAGATGATATTGTGAGACTATTACACAGCTTTCCATGTCTTTTTAATGATGTTCCTACATGTACAAATGTGTTAGAACATGACATTAATGTTGGAAACGCTGCACCTATCAAGCAACATCCTTATCGTGTCAACGTCTCTAAGAGAAAGATAATGAGGGGTGAGGTCGGTTATTTGCTGGAGAATAACCTGGCTATGCCAAGTTCAAGTCCTTGGAGTTCACCGTGCATTCTGGTTCCTAAACCTGATGGGACATCCAGATTATGTACGGACTATCGGAAGGTCAATGCTGTCACAGTGCCCGACTCGTTCCCGTTACCCAGACTGGATGACTGTATTGATACTGTTGGTGCTGCTACTTATGTAACCAAACTAGATCTTCTAAAAGGTTACTGGCAGGTGCCGTTAACCCCACGTGCCTCCGACATCTCTGCCTTTGTGACCCCAGATCACTTCCTACAATATGCTGTCATGGCATTTGGGATGCGGAACGCACCAGCCACTTTCCAACGCCTGGTTAACACAGTATTGGCTGGAGTTCCTAATTGTAGTGCTTACCTTGATGATCTGGTAATTTATTCAACTGAGTGGTCTGATCATGTTAACACTCTAAGGGTAGTGTGTGAACGTCTAGCAACCGCTTCTCTAACCCTGAACTTAGCAAAGTGCGAGTTTGGGAAGGCCACTGTTACTTATCTTGGTAAACAGGTCGGCCATGGTCAGGTGCGCCCTGTAGATGCCAAGGTCTCAGCTATAAACGCATTTCCCGCACCTACCACCAGAAGAGAGCTACGCCGTTTTTTAGGGATGGTTGGCTACTACCGTAGTTTCTGTAAAAATTTCTCTGCTGTAGTTGCTCCATTAACGGATTTGCTCAGTCCGGCGAGAAAATTTGTATGGTCTGAAGATTGTTGTACTGCTTTCAACACTGCTAAAGCACTCTTGTGTAGTACTCCTGTTCTTGCTGCGCCAGATTTTGAACGGCCGTTTAAACTGGAGGTAGATGCAAGTGCCAGAGGTGCTGGTGCTGTTCTACAGCAGCAAGACCAGAGTGGAGTGGACCATCCTGTCTGTTATTTTTCACGGAAATTTAACAAATGTCAGACAAACTATTCCACCATTGAACAAGAAGCTCTAGCTTTGTTGTTAGCTCTGCAGTACTTTGAAGTTTATGTTGGTTCCAGTGCATTACCAGTGATAGTGTATACTGACCATAACCCCTTAGTTTTTCTCCACCGGATGTACAACCAGAACCAACGCCTTATGCGTTGGGCACTTGTCGTGCAAAATTATAATTTGGAGATCCGCCACAAAAAGGGGTTGGATAATGTGTTGGCAGATGCTTTGTCTCGTGTTTGATGATCTAGGTTTTTTGTGTTATCCCGGTAGGATGATTTGTGAATTTGGGTGTTGTGATAGTACGTGTGTCGCAAACCATTTTGGTTTGCTCTTTTAAGGGTGGGAGTGTTACGGATACAGGTATCCTGTGTTTTTGTGTGTTTCTCTCCTTCTGCCCTAATCACAGGTGTCCTGTATGTTCCTGATTGGTGGTCGTTGAGGTGTCTGCTGATTGGACCAATCAGTGAACATTCCTGTGCATTGCACCACCTGTTACTCGTTTGTTCAATCACACATCCCATTGTATAAAAACCAGTCTTGTGTTTGTTGAGAGAGAGAGAGACTTTTTCCGTATGTGAGTATGGACACTGTTGTGTCCTGTGTATTGTGTACTCACTAAGTTGCTGGTTACCCTGTTGGTAACTTTGTTAGAATCTATTTCTTTATGTGAGTGTGGATACTGTTGTGTCCTGTGTATTGTGTACGTACTTAATTGCTGATTACCCTGTTTGGTAGCTTTGTGTGTTTCTGGGAAAAGGGGAGTTTAAGCTAGTTGCCCTTGGGCGTACATTACCCGTAGGAAGAACTCTGTCTATAAACACTAGTGAGACCTGAGCGGACCACCCACTGTATTTTTGTATGGTAGCAGTAGCCTAGCGGTTCTTCAGGCAGGCTAGATCAGTTTAGGGGGTTTTACACTATTGTTTCATTTCTTGGGTCCTGCTCAGCCCTTTTTCCCAAACCCTTACCGTGTGTTCTGAAATAAACCATTTGTGTTTGACGGTAGTTCATGGTTGTTGTGTCACATTTGTTCTCACTGCTCCATGCCACACTCCTAATTTGCATAATTTATGTTACGGGTCTCATGTCCATCCACCCTAGACGTTTAGAGCCACGGGGTTCGTAACACCGGAGATGGTCTGGAGAAGGGAGGAGGGGATGGGGTCAAGCGGGCAGGTTGTTGGGCGGCCTGCAGTCACAAGTCGCAGGATTTTATCTGGAGAGAGAGGGGAGAAAGAAGTCAAAGCAAAGAAGTCAAAGCACGTCTGACTATCCTGGGAGTTTGACGAGATTTGACGTGACTTCCGTCTCGCTTCCGCATTGTCTCCGTACTGCTGTGCTGTTTGTTGCTACTTGGCTACCTGCCAAACTATTCACGTTTTACTTTTAATAAACGTTTAATCAATCTTTGTGTTCAACAAATTTACCAACTTTTTTAGTTTTGTCCTCACTCATCTTTTTCGTTAAACTTTTTTCACCCCGGACGTTTATCCCGAGACAGAAGAGTCATTTTCCTGTGCGTTTTAGCTGCCAACTTTACGTTATTTTCCTTTTTTCCCATCGCAACTTTTTCCCTTATTCAACTTTTTTCACTCCGGACGCTTTATCTGGACATGGTTCATCAACATCTTCAACAGCCGAAGCTAAGTAGTAACATTAACATGATGTCTTCTAATTGCAGTCGCTGTACTCATAATATACAGGAGAACGATCGCCTTACGGCGAAAATAGCTGTGCTACAAGCCCAGCTTCAGACGCAATCGTTAGGCAAGGGTAATCTCAGTGTAGGAAAGGAAGAAACAGCGTCTGTGCCACCAGTAAGTACAGACAGTAACGTTAGTATAAATCCCCCCGCACAGTCCCCGCAGCCGGACAACTTTCTCATGGCTTCTGGAGGGAAATACTGTTGGAATGCTCAACCGGTGTCGCTCATTCAGCCGACAGAAACCTTCAACCGGTTTTCCCCATTATGTAGCGAGTCGGAGTCTGAGTCTGAGTCTTCTCTAGTCTCTACTCCTCCCGTTACGGGGTCTGAGACGCCGAAGGCTCCCACCATTAGCTCTGACAAATTGAAAACCCTAGTCACCTAGGTTGGGCAAAACTAAACATGGCGGTGTTCACCCTAGCAATCTTATTAGGATAAAGACCTCCTCCATTCCTGCCATTATTGAAAGAGATCGTGATACCTCACATCTCAAAATAGGGTTACTTAATGTTAGATCCCTCACTTCAAAGGCAGTCATAGTCAATGAACTAATCACTGATCATAATCTCGATGTGATTGGCCTGACTGAAACATGGCTTAAGCCTGATGAATTTGCTGTGTTAAATGAGGCCTCACCTCCTGGTTACACTAGTGACCATATTCCCCGTGCATCCCGCAAAGGCGGAGGTGTTGCTAACATTTACGATAGCAAATTTCAATTTACAAAAAAAAAATGGCGTTTTCATCTTTTGAGCTTCTAGTCATGAAATCTATGCAGCCTACTCAATCACTTTTTATAGCTACTGTTTACAGGCCTCCTGGGCCATATACAGCGTTCCTCTCTGAGTTTCCTGAATTCCTATCAGACCTTGTAGTCATAGCAGATCATATTCTAATTTTTTGGTGATTTTAATATTCACATGGAGAAGTCCACAGACCCACTCCAAAAGTCTTTCGGAGCCATTATCGACTCAGTGGGTTTTGTCCAACATGTCTCTGGACCTACTCACTGCCACAGTCATACTCTGGACCTAGTTTTGTCCCATGGAATAAATGTTGTAGATCTTAATGTTTTTCCACAAAATCCTGGACTATCGGACCACCATTTTATTACATTTGCAATCGCAACAAATAATCTGCTCAGACCCCAACCAAGGAGCATCAAAAGTCGTGCTATAAATTCTCAAACAACACAAAAATTCATTGATGCCCTTCCAGACTCCTTCTGCCTACCCAAGGACGTCAGAGGACAAAAATCAGTTAACCACTTAACTGAGGAACTCAATTTAACCTTGCGCAATACCCTAGATGCAGTTGCACCCCTAAAAACGAAAAACATTTGTCATAAGAAACTAGCTCCCTGGTATACAGAAAATACCCGAGCTTTGAAGCAAGCTTCCAGGAAATTGGAACGGAAATGGCGCCACACCAAACTGGAAGTCTTCCGACTAGCTTGGAAAGACAGTACCGTGCAGTACCGAAGAGCCCTCACTGCTGCTCGATCATCCTACTTTTCCAACTTAATTGAGGAAAATAAGAACAATCCAAAATTTCTTTTTGATACTGTTGCAAAGCTAACTAAAAAGCAGCATTCCCCAAGAGAGGATGGCTTTCACTTCAGCAGTGATAAATTCATGAACTTCTTTGAGGAAAAGATCATGACCATTAGAAAGCAAATTACGGACTCCTCTTTGAATCTGCGTATTCCTCCAGGGCTTAGCTGTCCTGGATCTGCACAGCTCTGCGAGGGCCTGGGATCGGGAGAGACACTTAAGTGTTTTAGTACTATATCTCTTGACACAATGATGAAAATAATCATGGCCTCTAAACCTTCAAGCTGCATACTGGATCCTATTCCTACTAAACTGCTGAAGGAGCTGCTTCCTGTGCTTGGCCCTCCTATGTTGAACATAATAAACAGCTCTCTATCCACCGGATGTGTACCAAACTCACTAAAAGTGGCAGTGATAAAGCCTCTCTTGAAAAAGCCAAACCTTGACCCGGAAAATATTAAAAAAACTATCGGCCTATATCGAATCTTCCATTCCTCTCAAAAATTTTTAGAAAAAGCTGTTGCGCAGCAACTCACTGCCTTTCTGAAGACAAACAATGTATACGAAATGCTTCAGTCTGGTTTTAGACCCCCATCATAGCACTGAGACTGCACTTGTGAAGGTGGTAAATGACCTTTTAATGGCGTCAGACCGAGGCTCTGCATCTGTCCTCGTGCTACTAGACCTTAGTGCTGCCTTTGACACCATCGATCACCACATTCTTTTGGAGAGACTGGAAACCCAAATTGGTCTACACGGACAAGTTCTGGCCTGGTTTAGATCCTACCTGTCGGAAAGATATCAGTTTGTCTCTGTGAATGGTCTGTCCTCCGACAAATCAACTGTACATTTCGGTGTTCCTCAAGGTTCCGTTTTAGGACCACTATTGTTTTCATTATATATTTTACCTCTTGGGGATGTTATTCGAAAACATAATGTTAACTTTCACTGCTATGCGGATGACACACAGCTGTACATTTCAATGAAACATGGTGAAGCCCCCAAAATTGCCCTCGCTAGAAGCCTGTGTTTCAGACATAAGGAAGTGGATGGCTGAAAACTTTTTACTTTTAAACTCGGACAAAACAGAGATGCTTGTTCTAGGTCCCAAGAAACAAAGAGATCTTCTGTTAAATCTGACAATTCATCTAGATGGTTGTAAAGTCGTCTCAAATAAAACTGTGAAGGACCTCGGTGTTACTCTTGACCCTGATCTCTCTTTTGACGAACATATCAAGACTGTTTCAAGGACAGCTTTTTTTCCATCTACGTAACATTGCAAAAATCAGAAATTTTCTGTCCAAAAATGATGCAGAAAAATTAATCCATGCATTTGTTACTTCTAGGTTAGACTACTGCAATGCTCTATTTTCCGGCTACCCGGATAAAGCACTAAATAAACTTCAGTTAGTGCTAAATACGGCTGCTAGAATCCTGACTAGAACCAAGAAATTTGATCATATTACTCCAGTGCTAGCTTCCCTACACTGGCTTCCTGTTAAGGCAAGGGCTGATTTCAAGGTTTTACTGTTAACCTATAAAGCGTTACATGGGCTTGCTCCTACCTATCTTTCCGAGTTGGTCCTGCCGTACATACCAATACGTACGCTACGGTCACAAGACGCAGGCCTCCTAATTGTCCCTAGAATTTCTAAGCAAACAGCGGGAGGCAGGGCTTTCTCCTATAGATCTCCATTTTTATGGAACAGTCTGCCTACCCATGTGAGAGACGCAGACTCGGTCTCAACCTTTAAGTCTTTACTGAAGACTTATCTCTTCAGTAGGTCATATGATTGAGTGTAGTCTGGCCCAGGAGTGTGAAGGTGAACGGAAAGGCTGGAGCAACGAACAGCCCTTGCTGTCTTTGCCGGGCCGGTTCCCCTCTCCACTGGGGGTTCTCTGCCTCTAACCCTGTTGCAGGGGCTGAGTCACTGGCTTGCTGGTGCTCTTTCATGCCGTCCCTGGGAGGGGTGCGTCACTTGAGTGGGTTGAGTTACTGACGTGATCTTCCTGTCTGGGTTGGCGCCCCCCTTGGTTTGTGCTGTGGTGGAGACCTCTGTGGGCTATACTCGGCCTTGTCTCAGGATTGTAAGTTGGTGGTTGGGGATATCCCTCTAGTGGTGCGGGGGCTGTGCTTTGGCGGAGTGGGTGGGGTTATATCCTTCCTGTTTGGCCCTGTCCGGGGTTTCTTCGGATGGGGCCACAGTGTCTCCGGACCGCTCCTGTCTCAGCCTCCAGTATTTATGCTGCAGTAGTTTATGTGTCGGGGGCTGGGGTTAGTTGGTTATACCTGGAGTACTTCTCCTGTCTTATCCAGTGTCCTGTGTGAATTTAAGTATGCTCTCTCTAATTCTCTCGTTCTCTCTTTCTCTCTGAGAACCTGAGCCCTAGGACCATACGTCAGGACTACCGGGCATGATGACACCTTGCTGTCCCCAGTCCGCCTGGCCTTGCTGCTATTCCAGTTTCAACTGTTCTGCCTGCGGCTACGAAACCCCCTACCTGTCCCAGACCTGCTGTTTTCAACTCTTTAATGATCGGCTATGAAAAGCCAACTGAGAGACCTGAGCCCTAGGACCATACGTCGGGACTACCGTCCGTGGTGACTCCTTGCTGTCCCCAGTCCGCCTGGCCTTGCTGCTATTCCAGTTTCAACTGTTCTGCCTGCGGTTATGGAACCCCTACCTGTCCCAGACCTGCTGTTTTCAACTCTTAATGATCGGCTATGAAAAGCCAACTGAGATTTATTCCTGATTATTATTTGACCATGCTTGTCACTTATGAACATTTTTGAACATCTTGGCATGGTTCTGTTATAATCTCCACCCGGCACAGCCAGAAGAGGACTGGCCACCCCTCATAGCCTGGTTCCTCTCTAGGTTTCTTCCTAGGCTTTCGCCTTTCTAGGGAGTTTTTCCTAGCCACCGTGCTTCTACACCTGCATTACTAGCTGTTTGGGGTTTTAGGCTGGGTTTCTGTACAGCACTTCGAGATATTAGCTGATGTAAGAAGGGCTATATAAAATAAAATTGATTGAAATTGATTGATAGGGTAGGGCAGTGTGAGCAGGACCAGCAGTGTCATTAGACTTAACAAACGAGGATCGGATGTCGTCAACCTTCTTTTCAAAGTGGTTGACGAAGTCATCCACAGAGAGGGGGGATTCAGGAGGGAGGAAAATGTGGCAAAGAGCTTCCCTAGGGTTAGAGGCAGATGCTTGGAATTTAGAGTGGTAGAAGGTGGCCTTAGCAGCAGAAACAGATGAAGAAAATGTAGAGAGGAGGGAGTGAAAAGATGCCAGGTCGGCAGGGAGTTTAGTTTTCTTCCATTTCCGCTCCGCTGCCCGGAGCTCTGTTCTGTGAGCTCGCAATGAGTCATCAAGCCACGGAGCTGGAGGGGAGGACCGAGCCGGCCGGGAGGATAGGGGACACAGAGAGTCAAAGGATGCAGAAAGGGAGGAGAGGAGGGTTGAGGAGGCAGAATCAGGAGATTGGAGGGAGAAGGATTGAGCAGAGGGAAGAGATGATAGGATGGAAGAGGAGAGAGTAGTGGGAGAGAGAGAGCGAAGGTTGCGGCGGTGCATTACCATCTGTGTAGGGGCAGAGTGAGTAGTGTGGGAGGAGAGCGAGAGAGAAAAGGAAACAAAGTAGTGGTCGGAGACATGGAGGGGAGTTGCAGTGAGATTAGTAGAGGAGCAGCATCTAGTGAAGATGAGGTCAAGCGTATTGCCTGCCTTGTGAGTAGGGGGACGGTGAGAGGGTGAGGTCAAAAGAGGAGAGGAGTGGAAAGAAGGAGGCATAGAGAAATGAGTCAAATGTGGACATAGGGAGGTTGAAATCCCCCAAAACTGTGAGGGGTGAGCCATCCTCAGGGAAGGAACTTATCAAGGCGTCAAGCTCATTGATGAACTCTCCAAGGGAACCTGGAGGGCGATAGATGACAAGGATATTAAGCTTAAATGGGCTAGTGACTGTGACAGCATGGAATTCAAATGAGGAGATAGACAGATGGGTTAGGGGAAAAATTGAGAATGTCCACTTGGGAGAGATGAGGATTCCTGTACCACCACCCCTCTGACCAGATGCTCTCGGGGTATGCGAGAACACATGGTCAGACGAGGAGAGAGCAGTAGGAGTAGCAGTGTTTTCAGTGGTGATCCATGTTTCCGTCAGCGCCAGGAAGTCGAGGGACTGGAGGTTGGCATAGGCTGGGATGAAGTCAGCTTTGTTGGCAGCAGAACGGCAGTTCCAGAGGCTGCCTGCGACCTGGAACTCCAGGTGTGGGGTGCGTGCAGGGACCACCAGGTTAGAGAGGCAGCAGCCACGCGGTGTGGTGTGTTTGTGTAGCCTGTGCAGAGAGGAGAGAACAGGGATAGGCAGAGGCATAGTTGACAGGCTGTAGCAAATGGCTACAAAAATGCAGAGGAGATCGGAATGAAATGAGCTAAGCATCTGGGAGAGGAGAGAGCAGGGCCTCCCCTCACCAAAAACTTCTACCTCAGAAACTAAAATTGTTTCACTGAACCACCCGAACAAAAACTCTCCCAACTTCCACCTTTAGAAATCAGAATTGTTGTGAACCACAGCGGTTCAATGTTTAAAGGAATAGACTCAACCCACTTTATTCAGCTAGCTAACTATGACACCATAGCTAACTAGCAAGCTAGCATCCAATAACAATAACACACCGTTTAGCACCAACACTTGGTCACAACAAACCACCAATAGTGTGATAACACACTAAACAGATCATTCGTGTCTGTGTCAAGTTCCTTTCATGACGCAGCAATGATTAAACGTTGGCTAGCTAGGACAAGTATATTGTATTTGGCTACTACCGTACAGTTAGCTGGTCGTGTTGGGTAGCTAGCAATGGCCACTGTGTTGACTTTGTTTGAAGAACGGCTAGCTAGCTAGCTTCGTGCTACACCCGGCACACAATGGCTATTGTGTTGACTCTGACTCTGTTCGAACAGCCGGCACGGCCGAAGACACTGCCAAGACACACCAATAGTGTGATAACACACTAAACAGATCATTCGTGTCTGTGTCAAGTTCCTTTCATGACGCAGCAATGATTAAACGTTGGCTAGCTAGGACAAGTATATTGTATTTAGCTACTACAGTACAGTTAGCTGGTCGTGTTGGGTAGCTAGCAATGGCCACTGTGTTGACTTTGTTTGAAGAACGGCTAGCTAGCTAGCTTCGTGCTACCCCCGGCACACAATGGCTACTGTGTTGACTCTGACTCTGTTCGAAAAAACAGCTAGTTAGCTCGCTTCGTGCTACAGCGGCACGGCCGAAGACACTGCCAACCTACAGTAACTAACCACAACAACCCACGATGCCTAGCTATGACGCCGTAGCTAACTAGCAAGCTAGCATCCATTAACACACAATATAGCACCAATACTTGGTTACAACAAACTGCCAAGAGTGTGTTAGCACACTAAACAGATAATTCATGTCCGTGTCTAGTTCCTTTCATAACGCATAACGCAGCAAAAAATTAAACGTTGGCTAGCAGCACATTAACATTGGAAACAGCTCTCCACCGTTGCTAATCGTTACCAGTAGCTACCCGCTAGCTAGCTAGCCTCGTGCTTCGATACTAACCTACTATTACCTACGGAAACCTACAATAACAACAATACTAACCTATGATAAATACAATACCTAACTACAACTAACTACCTACCTACGATCTAATACATGGTTAAGCTTTACTCAACACCATATGAGAAGCTTACCTCCTGCTTACCTTCATGCTACATGAAATCTAATTGTATGAATGAAATCATACTGAAAAATACGTCAACATTTTTTTCCAGCTCTAGACAAGATCATGTCTAAAATCAGATTCGACAAGTTAAAAATATATATATTATGTTTTGATTATGAACTTAAGATTGATTGTATGCAAGTGTAAACCCCTAAATGTTGTTCACTATATAATTTGGATATTTCAAAAAATGTTAATTATTAAATAGATGAATATAATTAGTATTTCTTCATTCAGATTGTCATTGGTTCTAAATTGACTCTGATGAAATAAAAGGTGAAATAAAATAAATACCATATTCTTTTTGGGAAGTCTATTTGGTTCTTAAGTTCAGACATATACAGTGGGGAAAAAAAGTATTTAGTCAGCCACCAATTGTGCAAGTTCTCCCACTTAAAAAGATGAGAGAGGCCTGTAATTTTCATCATAGGTACACGTCAACTATGACAGACAAATTGAGAAAAAAAATCCAGAAAATCACATTGTAGGATTTTTTTATGGATTTATTTGCAAATTATGGTGGAAAATAAGTATTTTGGTCACCTACAAACAAGCAAGATTTCTGGCTCTCACAGACCTGTAACTTCTTATTTAAGAGGCTCCTCTGTCCTCCACTTGTTACCTGTATTAATGGCACCTGTTTGAACTTGTTATCAGTATAAAAGACACCTGTCCACAACCTCAAACAGTCACACTCCAAACGCCACTATGGCCTAGACCAAAGAGCTGTCAAAGGACACCAGAAACAAAATTGTAGACCTGCACCAGGCTGGGAAGACTGAATCTGCAATAGGTAAGCAGATTGGTTTGAAGAAATCAACTGTGGGAGCAATTATTAGGAAATGGAAGACATACAAGACCACTGATAATCTCCCTCGATCTGGGGCTCCACGCAAGATCTCACCCCGTGGGGTCAAAATGATCACAAGAACGGTGAGCAAAAATCCCAGAACCACACGGGGGGACCTAGTGAATGACCTGCAGAGAGCTGGGACCAAAGTAACAAAGCCTACCATCAGTAACACACTACGCTGCCAGGGACTCAAATCCTGCAGTGCCAGACGTGTCCCCCTGCTTAAGCCAGTACATGTCCAGGCCCGTCTGAAGTTTGCTAGAGTGCATTTGGATGATCCAGAAGAGGATTGGGAGAATGTCATATGGTCAGATGAAACCAAAATATAACTTTTTGGTAAAAACTCAACTCGTCGTGTTTGGAGGACAAAGAATGCTGAGTTGCATCCAAAGAACACCATACCTACTGTGAAGCATGGGGGTGGAAGCATCATGCTTTGGGGCTGTTTTTCCACTTTCTTCAAAGGGACCAGGATGACTGATCCGTGTAAAGGAAAGAATGAATGGGGCCATGTATCGTGAGATTTTGAGTGAAAACCTCCTTCCATCAGCAAGGGCATTGAAGATGAAATGTGGCTGGGTCTTTCAGCATGACAATGATCCCAAACACACTGCCCGGGCAACGAAGGAGTGGCTTCGTAAGAAGCATTTCAAGGTCCTGGAGTGGCCTAGCCAGTCTCCAGATCTCAACCCCATAGCAAATATTTGGAGGGAGTTGAAAGTCTGTGTTGCCCAGTGACAGCCCCAAAACATCACTGCTCTAGAGAAGATCTGCATCGAGGAATGGACCAAAATACCAGCAACAGTGTATGAAAACCTTGTGAAGACTTACAGAAAACGTTTGACCTGTGTCATTGCCAACAAAGGGTATATAACAAAGTATTGAGAAACTTTTGTTATTGACCAAATACTTTTTTTCCACCATAATTTGCAAATAAATTCATAAAAAATCCTACAATGTGATTTTCTGGATTTTTTTTTCATTTTGTCTGTCATAGTTGACGTGTACCTATGATGAAAATTACAGGCCTCTCTCATCTTTTTAAGTGGAAGAACTTGCACAATTGGTGGCTGACTAAATACTTTTTTCCCCCACTGTATATGGGGCTTTGGTGACAAAATGGATGGCACTGTGATAGACTACATCCAATTTGCTGAGTAGAGTGTTGGAGGCTATTTTGTAAATGACATCGCCGAAGTCAAGGATCGGTAGGATAGTCCGTTTTACGAGGGCATGTTTGGCAGCATGAGTGAAGGAGGCTTTGTTGCGAAATAGGAAGCCGATTCTACATTTAACTTTGGATTGGAGATGCTTAATGTGAGTCTGGAAGGAGAGTTTACAGTCTAACCAGACACCTAGGTATTTGTAGTCCACATACTCTAGGTCAGACCCGTAGAGAATAGTAATTTTAGTCGGGTGGGCGGGTGCCAGCAGCGTTCGATTGAAGAGCATGCATTTAGTTTTAATTGTGTTTAAGAGCTGTTGGAGGCGACGGAAGGAGTGTTGTATGGCACTGAAGCTCGTTTGGAGGTTTGTTAACACAGTGTCCAATGAAGGGCCAGATGTATACAAAATGGTGTCGTCTGCGTAGAGGTGGATCTGAGAGTCACCAGCAGCAAGAGCGACATCATTGATATACACAGAGAATAGAGTCGGCCCAAGAATTGAACCCTGTGGCACCCCCATAGAGACTGCCATAGGTCCAGACGACAGGCCCTCCGATTTGACACATTGAACTCTATCTGAGAAGTAGTTGGTGAACCAGGCGAGGCAGTCATTTGAGAAACCAAGGCTATTTAGTCTGCCAATAAGAATGCGGTGGTTGACAGAGTCGAAAGCCTTGGCCAGGTCGATGAAGACGGCTGCGCAGTACTGTCTATTATCGATCGCGGTTATAATATCGTTTAGGACCTTGAGCGTGGCTGAGGTGCACCCATGACCAGCTCGGAAACCGGATTGCATAGCGGAGAAGGTACGGTGTGATTTGAAATGGTCGGTGATCTGTTTGTTAACTTGGCTTTCAAAAACTTTCGAAAGGCAGGGCAGGATGGATATAGGTCTGTAACAGTTTGGATCTAGAGTGTTTTCCCCTTTGAAGAGGGGGATGACCGCAGCAGCTTTCCAATCTCTAGGAATCTCAGACGTTACGAAAGAGAGGTTGAACAGGCTAGTAATAGGGGTAGCGACAATTTCGGCGGCTAGTTTTAGAAAGAAAGGGTCCAGATTGTCTAGCCCAGCTGATTTGTAGGGGTCCAGATTTTGCAGCGCTTTCAAAACATCAGCTGTCTGAATTTGTGTGAAGGAGAAGCGGGGGGGGGGCATGGGCAAGTTGCAGCAGAGGGTGCAGAGTTGGTGGCCGGGTTAGTGGTAGCCAGATGGAAAGCATGGCCAGCTGTAGCAAAATGCTTGTTGAAATTCTCGATTATTGTAGATTTATCGGTGGTGATAGTGTTTCCTAGCCTCAGTGCAGTGGGCAACTGGGAGGAGGTGCTCTTATTCTCAATGGACTTTACAGTGTCCCAAAACTTTTTGGAGTTAGTGCTACAGGATGCAAATTTCTGTTTGAAAAAGTTAGCCTTTGCTTTCCTAACTGATTGTGTATATTGGTTCCTGACTTCCCTGAAAAGTTGCATATCGTGGGGGCTGTTCGATTCTAATGCAGTACGCCACAGGATGTTTTTGTGCTGGTCAAGGGCAGTCAAGTCTGAGGAGAACCAGGGGCTATATCTGTTCTTAGTTCTGAATTTTTTGAATGGGGCATGTTCATTTAAGATGGAGAGGAAAGCACTTTTAAAGAACAACCAGGCATCCTCTACTGACGGAATGAGGTCAATATCCATCCAGGATACCCGGGCCAGGTCAATTAGAAAGGCCTGCTCGCTGAAGTGTTTTAGGGAGCGTTTGACAGTGATGAGGGGTGGTCGTTTGACCGCGGACCCGTTACGGACACAGGTTATAAGGCAGTGATCGCTGAGATCCTGGTTGAAGACAGTGGAGGTGTATTTAGAGGGTAAATTTGTTTACAGATTTAGGGTTGTACCTGGTAGGTTCGTTGATAATTTGTGTGAGATTGAGGGCATCTAGTTTAGATTGTAGGTTGGCCAGGGTGTTAAGCACATCCCAGTTTAGGTCACCAAGCAGTCCGAACTCTGAGGATAGATGTTCACATATGGTGTCCAGGGCACAGCTCGGGGCTGAGGGGGGTCTGTAGCAAGCGGCAACAGTGAGAGACTTATTTCTGGAAAGGTAGATTTTTAGAAGTAGAAGCTCGAACTGTTTGGGTACAGACCTGGATAGTATGATAGAGCTCTGCAGGCTATCTCTACAGTAGATTGCAACCCCACCCCCTTTGGCAGTTCTATCGAGACTGAAAATGTTGTAGTTGTGGATGGACATTTCTGAATTTTTGGTGGCCTTCCTAAGCCAGGATTCAGACACTGCTAGAACATCAGGGTTGGCGGAGTGTGCTAACGCAGTGAATAACTCAAACTTAGGGAGGAGGCTTCTGAGGTTAACATGCAAGAAACCAAGGCTTTTACGGTTACAGAAGTCAACAAATGATAACGCCTGGGGAGTAGGAGTGATACTGGGGGCTACAGGGCCTGGGTTAACCTCTACATCACCAGAGGAACAGAGGAGGAGTAGAATAAGGATATGGCTAAAGGCTTTAAGAACTGGTCTTCTGGTGCGTTTGGTACAGAGAAAAAAAGGGGGCAGATTTCCGGGCGTTGTAGAATAGATTCAGGGCATTATGTACAGACAAGGATATGGAAGGATATGAGTACAGTGGAGGTAAACCTAAGCGTTGGGTAACGATGAAAGAGATACGAAATAACCGAAACAGCAATAAGCAAGGCATATTGACATGGGAGAGAGGCATAACGCAATCACAAAGGTGTTATTCGAGAGGGCTAAGACAACAACTGGTAATGGCGACACAGTTTGGGCTGAGGCTAAACAGAATAAACAGGATGCGGCACCGTATAAAGGAACAGTCCAGCAGGCATCAGCTGTGTAGCGGAGTGATCATAAGGTCCGGTGAACAGCAATAAGTATAGTTAACTATTTAAATTAACATAAGGTCCAGTGAACATCAATAAGTATAGTTAACTATTTAAATTAACATAAGGTCCGGTGAACAGCAATAAGTATAGTTAACTATTTAAATTAACATAAGGTCCGGTGAACAGCAATAAGTATAGTTAACTATTTAAATTAACATAAGGTCCGGTGAACAGCAAGATGGCGTATTGAATAGACAGCGGTACAAACCACCTCAAGATAAAAAACATAATATTCAATATCAGTAAGTTAGACTAAATATTAGCACTTCATATATTCGCAGTTAATAAAATTAAATCTGGATAATAGCACAAAACAAATGATAAGGCTAGAGAAATATATCGAGAAATATTACAACAACAACGCAACACCCAAACATGACGGAAGATAAACGAGGAGAACCGATCTCCAAGAGGAAACGCGACTCGTCGACTGAGACAGATGATATATGCTTTTCACCACTGGGTCTGGTAAGTGTGGAAAGCGACCTGTTGAACTTGATAAATGACAAAAACTGGGCATACTAGAATTGGTCAGTAAGGATGTAAAAGAGTTGAAAGCGAGTCTTGAAATGAGTGACGAAAAAGCTGCGATAATGGAAACAGAAACCAAAAAATTAAAAGTGACAGTAACTATGGAAAAGGACGTTAGGGAACTTTAAAAGGAGAACAACCTTCTGAGAGAAGCCTTACTAGACATCCACACTAGATCGATGAGAGAAAATCTAGTACTTACGGGTATTCAGGAAAAGGGAGGGAGAAATAACAGAGAATATTATGAAGGACTTCCTGCGTACAGCGCTTCAAATCCCACTCGAGGCTGTCGATAAAATCCAACTCGAACGTGTACACCGTTTCGGACAAAGAGGACAGAGATATGAGCGCCCAATCGTTTTAAGGATAAAGCAATGGTTAAAAGCCTAGGTAAAAGACTTGCTGGCACGAAAATAGGCATGAATGATCAGTTCCCGAGGGAGATTGCAGAAAGGCAATCTTCAAGGAAAATAGATTAAAAGGGAAACGTGTTGCACTTGTTGTCGATAAACTGTATATTGACAACCAAATGTTCAGCGACACAAGGACTACTCCATGGCTATTCTAAAAGTTGTAATAGAGGAGTCGAATAATGGAGCACCTGATACTAGCAATGGTAGGGATTGTAATATTAAAGAACATTTACAGTAAGTATAGTATTTTATAAAAGGATAAGATGATATAACAAGAAAAGATAACAAGCAGAATAATACATCTTCAAAATACAACTAATTAGAACATGGCTTTTTTGGCGGACGGTTGTTGTGGTTGTTTTGGCGGACGGTTGTTGTGGTAGTTCCTGTGTTCTCTCTGGCGTTCTTTCCCCCTTGCGGCAGGTGCGGGATGCGGGTGCGTTTGCACGCTCGGCCCATTTCCTCCGCAGTTAACCATGTGGTGTGCATTTTTGTGTTTGGAAAGGTGCGGCGTTAAGTGAGTGAGAGGGGAAATGGTTGCATATCCCAGAGCCGACCGGGGGTCTATGAGCAGGAGTAGTGAGAGAGAGCTTTCAATTGGGTCCCGGTCCCTCAGGATCCGAGGGGACGGGGGTGGTCTGCCGGTCACTGGGTATAGATATGGCTCATTAACCTTTACGGACCAAATAATGATGATCCACACATCTTTGACAATATATATAATAAATTATCAACCCTGAAAGCAATTCAAGACAATATTATTATGGTGGGGGATTATAATACTGTTTTAAATAGCTCAATGGACCGTAAAGGAAATCACACCACAAACAATCACCCACATGCTCTTAAGGAAATCGTGAATGTCATGGATACATTAGAACTAGTAGATATATGGAGGCTTAAATATCCTGATCTAGTTAGATATACATGGCGGAGACTCAATCAAGCT
This sequence comes from Coregonus clupeaformis, assembly GCF_020615455.1. Lineage (NCBI taxonomy): Eukaryota > Metazoa > Chordata > Actinopteri > Salmoniformes > Salmonidae > Coregonus > Coregonus clupeaformis. Next base: position 203,145 of record NW_025534221.1, on the reverse strand, counting down.
AGTCGTCTTGACTTCTTTCTTATCTCATTCTCGTTGGCACCAAAAGTTTAAAAAGTGTTGATAGGGGACAGAATGCGGTCGGACCATCATATAATAGGCATATACATTACTCTTACTGAATTTCCACGTGGGCGAGGATATTGGAAATTTAATCAAAGCCTATTGGATGATAATTTATTTTTAACTAGGACAAAGGAATTTATAACTGACTTTTTCCGACATAACATAGGTACAGCAAATCCCCTTATTGTATGGGACACCTTTAAATGTGCCTTTAGAGGCCATGCAATTCAGTACTCATCTCGAAAACAAAAGCAATTTAGGTCAAGAGTTTATACTAACAAAGGAAATAGAAAGTCTAACAGAACAGATAGATAGCAATAAAAACTGTAACATAGAGGCTCAGAATAAATTAGAGGAAAAACAAAAATAAATGGAGAAACTTATTCAAGAAAGATCAAGTGTAATATATTATAAAAATAAAGCAAACTGGATGGAATATGGGGAAAAATGCACCAAATTCTTTTTTAATCTTCAACATAGGAATGCTACCAAAAATAATTTAATGAAACTGGTTACAAGTGACGGAGTCACCCATGATTCACCAAATGATATTTTGAAGGAGGAAACAAAGTACTTTAAGCATATGTTTTCATTTAAGTCGCCTCCATCTCCTCTAACTGAAGCTAATTGTAGAGATTTTTTTTCTATTGATAATGTAAAATTAACAGCCACACAGAAAGACTCATGTGAAGGTGAAATTACAGAGGAGGAACTTCTGGATGCAATTAAATACTTTAAGTCCGGGAAAACTCCAGGGTTGGATGGCATACCAGTCGAGGTATACCAAACCTTTTTTGATATACTAAGAGGACCGTTATTAGCATGTTTTAACCACTCCTATGTAAATGGTCGATTATCTAACACTCAAGAAGAAGGTCTGATCTCATTATTTTCTGAAACAGGATACAAGTGGAAAATATAAAGTTTTTTAATATTCCATTAAAAAAATTGGAGGCCCCTTACACTTCAGTGTTGTGATGCAAAAATTCTAGCAAAATGTATAGCGCATAGAATTAAAAAGGTATTGTCGGATATTATTCATTCTAATCAGACAGGTTTTTTACATGGAAGATACATTGGAGATAATATAAGGCAAGTATTGGAAACAATAGAACACTATGGAAAATCTGGGAAACCAGGCCTGCTATTCATAGCAGACTTCAAAAAGGCATTTGATAAAGTACAACTGAGGTTTATATATAAATGCCTGGAGCATTTCAATTTAGGAGTATCTCTTATAAAATGGGTCAAAATCATGTATAGTAACCCTAGGTGTAAAATAGTAAATAATGGCTATTTCTCAGAAAGTTTTAAACTGTCAAGAGGAGTGAAACAAGGTTGTCCACTATCGGCATATCTATTTATTGTGGCCATCGAGATGTTAGCTATTAAAATCAGATCCAACAATAATATCAGGGGATTAGAAATCCAGGGCTTAAAAACAAAGATGTCATTGTACGCTGATGATACATGTTTTCTTTTAAATCCACAACTAGAATCCCTCCACAGCCTCATAGAGGATCTAGATACATTTTCTAACCTCTCTGGATTACAACCAAATTATGACAAATGTACTATATTACGTATTGGATCACTAAAAAATACAATTTTTACATTACCATGTAGTTTACCAATAAAATGGTCTGATGGTGATGTGGATATACTCGGAATACATATCCCAAAGGAAATAAATGATCTCACTTCAATACATTTTAATAGAAAGTTAGCAAAAATAGATAAGATCTTACTACCATGGAAAGGTAAATACCTGTCAATTTGTGGAAAAATCACCCTGATTAACTATTTAGTATTATCCCAGTTTACCTATTTGCTTATGGTCTTGCCTACGCCTAGCGAACAGTTTTTTAAATTATATGAGAAAAAAATATTCAATTTTATTTGGAACGGCAAGCTAGACAAAATTAAACGGGCCTATTTATATAATGAATATTAATTCGGAGGACAGAAATTATTAAATATTAAAGCATTAGACCTATCACTAAAAGCTTCAGTCGTACAAAAGTTATACTTAAATCCAAACTGGTTCTCTAGCAAATTAAGAAAGATTGTCTCACCCAATGTTCAAGAATGGCCTTTTTCCCTTTATTCAGATTACAACCTCTCACTTTCAGTTATTTGAAAAGGAAATCATCTCCCAAATATCACTATTTCTAAAACAAGCCATAGAAAGTTGGTTGCAATTTCAATTTAATCCTCCAGAAACGACATAACAAATAATGCAACAAATATTGTGGTTAAACTCAAATATACTAATTGTTTTTTGACTAAATGTTTAAAAAAGGTATAATCTTCGTAAATTATATCATCGGTAGGACTGGTGGAGTTATGTCGCACATGCAGCTAACAAAAACATATGGAAATGTCTGCTCTACCCAAAATTACAACCAAATAATTGCAGCCTTACCGCAAAAGTGGAAGAGGAAAGTGGAAGGGGGAGAAAGTAAGGAACTTGTCTGTCGGCCTTGCATTAAAGAACATAATTGGTTAAGGAAAACTGTGATAAATAAAAAAGTATACCAGTTTCATTTAAGGACCAAAGGATTGACAGCCGTCCCATATAGATTGCAAAATAGTTGGGAAGAGATTTTTGACGTACCGATCCCATGGCATAGTGTTTATGAACTGATACGCAAAACGACACCGGATTCAAAACTTAGAATCTTTCAATTTAAATTATTATATAAAATTCTTTGGTACTGTCCATTTGTAGCTTGTTTTTGGACACAGGTCCAGGAATGGCTAAAGGATTGCAATATTTACCTGGAGCTAACCTTGCAGATAGCATTACTGGGTGAACTGAAAAGTCCTAGTCAATCGATCAATAAAATAATAATACTTTTAGCAAAAATGTTTATTTTCAATTCACAATCTGTAGAAACAATGAGAATAGAAAGGTTCAGAACTTTTGTAAAACATCACAGTACAGTTTAAATATATATGGCAAATAGAAATCCAATATGGATGGTGTTAAGAGATAGATGGGAGGTGTTGAATGGAATTGAAGGATGGGACTAATAACAACTAACAACAAATTATAACAAAGATAGCTAATAATGTAAAGTATACTGTGTCCGTAATAAGTATATACAGTGGGGGAAAAAAGTATTTAGTCAGCCACCAATTGTGCAAGTTCTCCCACTTAAAAAGATGAGAGAGGCCTGTAATTTTCATCATAGGTACACGTCAACTATGACAGACAAAATGAGAAAAGAAAATCCAGAAAATCACATTGTAGGATTATTAATGAATTTATTTGCAAATTATGGTGGAAAATAAGTATTTGGTCAATAACAAAAGTTTCTCATTACTTTGTTATATACCCTTTGTTGGCAATGACACAGGTCAAACGTTTTCTGTAAGTCTTCACAAGGTTTTCACACACTGTTGCTGGTATTTTGGCCCATTCCTCCATGCAGATCTCCTCTAGAGCAGTGATGTTTTGGGGCTGTCGCTGGGCAACACGGACTTTCAACTCCCTCCAAAGATTTTCTATGGGGTTGAGATCTGGAGACTGGCTAGGCCACTCCAGGACCTTCAAATGCTTCTTACGAAGCAACTCCTTCGTTGCCCGGGCGGTGTGTTTGGGATCTTTGTCATGCTGAAAGACCCAGCCACGTTTCATCTTCAATGCACTTGCTGATGGAAGGAGGTTTTCACTCAAAATCTCACGATACATGGCCCCATTCATTCTTTCCTTTACACGGATCAGTCGTCCTGGTCCCTTGGCAGAAAAACAGCCCCAAAGCATGATGTTTCCACCCCCATGCTTCACAGTAGGTATGGTGTTCTTTGGATGCAACTCAGCATTCTTTGTCCTCCAAACACGACGAGTTGAGTTTTTACGAAAAAGTTCTATTTTGGTTTCATCTGACCATATGACATTCTCCCAATCCTCTTCTGGATCATCCAAATGCACTCTGGCAAACTTCAGACGGGCCTGGACATGTACTGGCTTAAGCAGGGGGACACGTCTGGCACTGCAGGATTTGAGTCCCTGGCGGCGTAGTGTGTTACTGATGGTAGGCTTTGTTACTTTGGTCCCAGCTCTCTGCAGGTCATTCACTAGGTCCCCCCGTGTGGTTCTGGGATTTTTGTGTGGTTCTTGTGATCATTTTGACCCACGGGCTGAGATCTTGCGTGGAGCCCCAGATCGAGGGAGATTATCAGTGGTCTTGTATGTCTTCCATTTCCTAATAATTGCTCCCACAGTTGATTTCTTCAAACCAAGCTGCTTACCTATTGCAGATTCAGTCTTCCCAGCCTGGTGCAGGTCTACAATTTTGTTTCTGGTGTCCTTTGACAGCTCTTTGGTCTTGGCCATAGTGGAGTTTGGAGTGTGACTGTTTGAGGTTGTGGACAGGTGTATTTTATACTGATAACAAGTTCAAACAGGTGCCATTAATACAGGTAACGAGTGGAGGACAGAGGAGCCTCTTAAAGAAGAAGTTACAGGTCTGTGAGAGCCAGAAATCTTGCTTGTTTGTATGCGACCAAATACTTATTTTCCACCATAATTTGCAAATAAATTCATAAAAAATCCTACAATGTGATTTTCTGGATTTTTTTTCCGCAATTTGTCTGTCATAGTTGACGTGTACCTATGATGAAAATTACAGGCCACTCTCATCTTTTTAAGTGGGAGAACTTGCACAATTGGTGGCTGACTAAATACTTTTTTTTCCCCCACTGTAGGTTGTAGGTTGGGAGCTTTTGGCAAAGAACACAGTTAGAAAGATATGGCATATAGAAGCAACCCAGATGGACATCATGAAAATGATCGGAGAGGTTGAGAATAGAAGAAGTTCAGGAGAAAAAAACAAACAAAATATAATTATTTTAAAATTGATTGTGTCCATAAAATGTAGATAGTAAGTATAAACTGGAAGTAGAGGCCTAAGCATTGTTGTTCACTAGTTTACTCCAAGTAGGGAAAGGATGGCGGGGTTGGAAAGTTATAAAGGGGAATTTATATATTTTTTAAGGATATGTGTATGTATGTATGTGTGTGTGTATATGTGTGTATATATATATATTTACAGTGGGGAGAACAAGTATTTGATACACTGCCGATTTTGCAGGTTTTCCTACTTACAAAGCATGTAGAGGTCTGTCATTTTTATCATAGGTACACTTCAACTGTGAGAGACGGAATCTAAAACAAAAATCCAGAAAATCACATTGTATGATTTTAAATAATTAATGTGCATTTTATTGCATGACATAAGTATTTGATCACCTACCAACCAGTAAGAATTCCGGCTCTCATAGACCTGTTAGTTTTTCTTTAAGAAGCCCACCTGTTCTCCACTCATTACCTGTATTAACTGCACCTGTTTGAACTCGTTATCTGTATAAAAGACACCTGTCCACACACTCAATCAAACAGACTCCAACCTCTCCACAATGGCCAAGACCAGAGAGCTGTGTAAGGACATCAGGGATAAAATTGTAGACCTGCACAAGGCTGGGATGGGCTACAGGACAATAGGCAAGCAGCTTGGTGAGAAGGTAACAACTGTTGGCGTAATTATTAGAAAATGGAAGAAGTTCAAGATGACGGTCAATCACCCTCGGTCTGGGGCTCCATGCAAGATCTCACCTCGTGGGGCATCAATGATCATGAGGAAGGTGAGGGATCAGCCCAGAACTACACGGCAGGACCTGGTCAATGACCTGAAGAGAGCTGGGACCACAGTCTCAAAGAAAACCATTAGTAACACACTATGCCGTCATGGAGTAAAATCCTGCAGCGCACGCAATGTCCCCCTGCTCAAGCCAGCGCATGTCCAGGCCCGTCTGAAGTTTGCCAATGACCATCTGGATGATCCAGAGGAGGAATGGGAGAAGGTCATGTGGTCTGATGAGACAAAAATAGAGCTTTTTGGTCTAAACCCCACTCGCCGTGTTTGGAGGAAGAAGAAGGATGAGTACAACCCCAAGAACACCATACCAACCGTGAAGCATGGAGGTGGAAACATCATTCTTTGGGGATGCTTTTCTGCAAAGGGGACAGGACGACTGCACCGTATTGAGGGGAGGATGGATGGGGCCATGTATCGCGAGATCTTGGCCAACAACCTCCTTCCCTCAGTAAGAGCATTGAAGATGGGTCGTGGCTGGGTCTTCCAGCATGACAACGACCCGAAACACACAGCCAGGGCAACTAAGGAGTGGCTCCGTAAGAAGCATCTCAAGGTCCTGGAGTGGCCTAGCCAGTCTCCAGACCTGAACCCAATAGAAAATCTTTGGAGGGAGCCGAAAGTCCGTATTGCCCAGCGGCAGCCCCGAAACCTGAAGGATCTGGAGAAGGTCTGTATGGAGGAGTGGGCCAAAATTCCTGCTGCAGTGTGTGCAAACCTGGTCAAGAACTACAGGAAACGTATTATCTCTGTAATTGCAAACAAAGGTTTCTGTACCAAATATTAAGTTCTGCTTTTCTGATGTATCAAATACTTATGTCATGCAATAAAATGCAAATTAATTACTTAAAAATCATACAATGTGATTTTTTGGATTTTTTGTTTTAGATTCCGTCTCTCACAGTTGAAGTGTACCTATGATAGAAATGACAGACCTCTACATGCTTTGTAAGTAGGAAAACCTGCAAAATCGGCAGTGCATCAAATACTTGTTCTCCCCACAGTCAATGAACAGCATTCTTACATAGGTATTCCTCTTGTCCAGATGGGATAGGGCAGTGTGCAGTGTGATGGCGATTACATCGTCTGTGGATCTATTGGGGCGGTAAGCAAATTGAAGTGGGTCATGGGTGACAGGTAAGGTAGAGGTGATATGATCCTTGACTAGTCTCTCATAGCACTTCATGATGACAGAGGTGAGTGCTACGGGGCGATAGTCATTTAGTTCAGTTACCTTTACTTTCTTGGGTACAGGAACAATGGTGGCCATCTTGAAGCATGTGGGGACAGCAGACTGGGAAAGGGAGAGATTGAAGATGTCCGTAAACACACCAGCCAGCTGGTCTGCGCATGCTCTGAGGACGCGGCTAGGGATGCCTTCTGGGCCGGCAGCCTTGCGGGGGTTAACATGCTTAAAATGTCATACTCACGTCGGCCACGGAGAAGGCGAGGCCACAGTCCTTGGTAGTGGGCCTCGTCGGTGGCATTGTGTTATCCTCAAAGCGAAGAAGAAGAAGGTGTTTAGCTCGTCTGGAAGCGAGACGTGGCTGGTTTTCCTTTTGTAGTCCGCCTTTTGGCAAATCCCAAGCGAGCTGTCATGTGCCTTTTACTGAGGAGTGGCTTCCGTCTGGCCACTCTACCATAAAAGGCCTGATTGGTGGAGTGCTGCAGAGATGGTTGTCCTTCTGGAAGGTTCTCCCATCTAGAGCTCTGTCAGAGTGACCATTGGGTTCTTGATCATTTCCCTGACCAAGGCCCTTCTCCTCCGATTGCTCAGGTTGGCCGGGCGGCCAGCTCTATGAAGATTCTTGGTGGTTCCAAGCTCCGGTGTCTGAGAGATATCTTTGAGAAGTATTTCCACGACACGGCTTAACTAGGTCTTTCTATGCAGCACTTGACCACGACTGGACAATAATCAAGATAAGACAAAACTACAGCCTGCAGAACTTGCTTTTGTGGAGTGTGTTGTCAAAAAATCTCTTTATTACGGATAGTCCTCTCCCCATCTTTACAACCATTGAATCCATACGTTTTGACCATGACAGTTTAAAATCGAAGGTAACACCAAGTAATTTAGTCTCCTCAACTTGTTCAACAGCCACACCATTCATTAACAGATTCAGCTGAGGTCTAGAACTTAGGGAATGATTTGTACCAAATACAATGCTCTTAGTTTTAGAGATGTTCAGGACCAGTTTATTATTGGCCACCCATTCCAAAACGGACTGCAACTCTTTGTTAAGGGTTTCAGTGACTTCATTAGCTGTGTTTGCTGATGCGTATATGGTTGAATCATCAGCATACATGGACACACATGCTTTGTTTAATGCCAGTGGCAGGTCATTGGTAAATATAGAAAAGAGTAGAGGGCCTCGAGAGCTGCCCTGTGGTACACCACACTTTACATGTTTAACATTTGAGAAGCTTCCATTAAAGAAAACCCTTTGAGTTCTATTAGATAGCTCTGAATCCACGATATGGCAGAGGTTGAAAAGCCATAACACATACGCTTTTTCAACAACAGGTTATGGTCAATAATTTCAAAGGCTGCACTGCAATCTAACACTACAGCTCCCACAATCTTCTTATTATCAATTTCTTTCAACCAATCATTAGTCATTTGTGACAGTGCAGTACATGTTGAGTGCCTTTCTATATAAGCATGCTAAAAGTTTGTTGTTAATTTGTTTACAGAGAAATAGCATTGTATTTGGTCAAACACAATCTTTTCCAACAGCAGCAAGCTGATAGTTCTGCTGTTAGAACCAGTAAAGGCTGCTTTACCACTCTTGGGTAGCGGAATGACTTTGGCTTCCCTCCAGGCCTGAGGACAAAGACTTTCCTCTAGGCTCAGATTAAAGATATGACCGATAGGAGTGGCTATAGAGTCAGCTACCATCCTCAGTAGCTTTTCATCTAAGTTGTCAATGCCAGGAGGTTTGTCATTATTGATTGATAACAATCATTTTTACTAGGGAGCATAATTTTAGAGACCATTCCATGCGGTAAAAACTAAAGATAAAAAGTGATTTAATAACCCATGAGTGTGAATAAAAACACCTCCAACACAAACACACTTTTTTCCCATTTTCTAAATGTCTGACATATAACGCTCTGCGCATGGGCTATATAAAAACCTTATGCAATGATGATTGTTCTGCTACCCAGGTCTGGTATTGGAGATCAGTCCACACTCTGTGTTCTGCTACCCAGGTCTGGTGTTGGAGGTCATTCCACACTCTCTGTTCTACTACCCAGGTCTGGTGATGGAGATCATTCCACACTCTGTGTTCTACTACCCAGGTCTGGTGTTGGAGATCATTCCACACTCTGTGTTCTACTACCCAGGTCTGGTGTTGGAGATCATTCCACACTCTGTGTTCTGCTACCCAGGTCTGGGTGTTGGAGATCATTCCACACTCAGTGTTCTACTACCCAGGTCTGGTGATGGAGGTCATTCCACTCTGTGTTCTACTACCCAGGTCTGGTATTGGAGATCATTCCACTCTGTGTTCTACTACCCAGGTCTGGTGTTGGAGATCATTCCACACTCTGTGGATCTCCTGCATGTATTTTCTGATGTTTAATCAGAGAACTTGAATGAGAGTATCTCTTGTCACATTGATCACAGCTATAAGGTTTCTCTCCTGTGTGTGTTCTCTGGTGTTGTGTCAGGTTTCTTAGGGAAGCAAAGCTCTTCCCACAGTCAGAGCAGTGGTAGGGTTTGTCTCCTGTGTGTGTTTGCTTATGTTCAGTCAGATAATAAGCTCTACCAAAGCTTTTCCCACATTGATCACAGCTATAAGGTTTCTCTCCTGTGTGTGTTCTCTGGTGTCTGTTCAGGCTGCTTGACTGAGTAAAATTCTTCCCACACTGATCACAGCTATAAGGTTTCTCTCCTGTGTGTACTCGCTGGTGTATAATCAGTTGATCGGCTTGACTGAAGCTTTTCCCACATTGATCACAGCGATAAGGCTTCTCTCCAGTGTGGGTTCTCTGGTGCAGCTTCAAAGTCTGTGATGTTGAAAAGCTTTTCCCACAATCTGAACAGTGGTGAAGCTTCTCTCCTGTGTGTGTCCGCTGGTGTGTTTTCAGGTTGCTTGGCTGAGCAAAACTCTTCGCACATTGATCACAGCTATACGGTTTCTCTCCTGAATGTGTTCGTTGGTGAACAATCAGTTGATCGGCTCGACCAAATCTCTTCCCACACAGATCACAGCTATAAGGGTTCTCTCCTGTGTGTGTTCTCTGGTGCAGCTTCAAAGTCTGTGATGTTGAAAAACTTTTCCCACAATCTGAACAGTGGTGAAGCTTCTCTCCTCTGTGTGTCAGCTCATGTGTTTTCAGATTTCTTGAATGATTAAAACTCTTCCCACATTGATCACAGCTATAAGATTTCTCTCCTGTGTGTACTCGCTGGTGTATTTTAAATTCGGATGAAGATTTGCAACGTTTCCCACAGTGAGATTTCTTCCCTGTGGGTTTCCGCTGGTGTTTCTTGAGATGTTCTGATGTGGAGAGACTCTTCTCTGACTCCTCAGCTTCATGTTGTTGTTGAGGCTCCCCAGAGGATCCACGAAGGTCACGTCTCTCTCCTGTGTGAACGACAAAGTCACACAGTCACTAACCAGGTTTCCATTCAACCATTTCATTCAGATGAACACATGAAAAAGGTCACGACTGGGCTGATGGAAACAGGAAATGCAGGTACAATTTTATAAATAACGACAGGCAATTTGTAGGCGTATGAATACTTTCTGAAGGCACTCATTTGTTTGTTCGACATGGTGGGATCTTTCTGTGTCTGTAAAATTAATTATTTATGCGCAAATATTTATAGAATAACCATCATATCAAAGTAAACTTGGAGTCAAGCGATGATATGTTGTGTGGTCCTCCCACTATGAGGAAACGATGCAGTTTATTTAGGCTACAGATGAAATAAGTTACGATGAACTTCACAGGGTGGTGAAAGTGCCACGGTGATGAGCTTGATGCTCCTTTCCAATAAGTATCGACGGTCTTATTCTGGTGACATGATGATCGATGCTTGGCTGCCGTTTGACAAATACAAATAATATGGCTCTTATCCATAATAATCTCATAATGTAGATGGCCCAGCCCCATTGTATCTTCCAGCTGTTGGTTGATTACAGCTAGAAGGTTTCTCTCCTGTGTGTACTCGCTGTTGGCTGATTACAGCTATAAGATTTCTCTCCTGTGTGTACTCGCTGTTGGCTGATTACAGCTATAAGGTTTCTCTCCTGTGTGTACTCGCTGTTGGCTGATTAGAGCTATAAGATTTCTCTCCTGTGTGTACTCGCTGTTGGCTGATTACAGCTATAAGGTTTCTCTCCTGTGTGTACTCGCTGTTGGCTGATTACAGCTATAAGATTTATCTCCTGTGTGTGGTCGCTGTTGGCTGATTACAGCTAGAAGGTTTCTCTCCTGTGTGTAGTCGCTGTTGGCTGATTACAGCTATAAGGTTTCTCTCCTGTGTGTAGTCGCTGTTGGCTGATTACAGCTATAAGGTTTCTCTCCTGTGTAGTCGCTGTTGGCTGATTACAGCGATAAGATTTCTCTCCTGTGTGTACTCGCTGTTGGCTGATTACAGCTATAAGGTTTCTCTCCTGTGTGTAGTCGCTGTTGGCTGATTACAGCTATAAGGTTTCTCTCCTGTGTGTAGTCGCTGTTGGCTGATTACAGCGATAAGATTTCTCTCCTGTGTGTACTCGCTGTTGGCTGATTACAGCTATAAGATTTCTCTCCTGTGTGTAGTCGCTGTTGGCTGATTACAGCTACAAGGTTTCTCTCCTGTGTGTAGTCGCTGTTGGCTGATTACAGCGATAAGATTTCTCTCCTGTGTGTACTCGCTGTTGGCTGATTACAGCTATAAGGTTTCTCTCCTGTGTGTAGTCGCTGTTGGCTGATTACAGCTATAAGGTTTCTCTCCTGTGTGTAGTCGCTGTTGGCTGATTACAGCGATAAGATTTATCTCCTGTGTGTACTCGCTGTTGGCTGATTACAGCTATAAGGTTTCTCTCCTGTGTGTAGTCGCTGTTGGCTGATTACAGCTATAAGGTTTCTCTCCTGTGTGTACAAGCTGGTGGCTTCAGCACATGTACCAAGACCAGAGTGGGCTATAGTTGCTATAGTTGAAAATGTGATGGAAACCCATTTAACTAGTATTTTTCATTCGGTACATGGGAATTTAACCGCAAATGTACTTTTTATGTACATTACGTCATCACTCACAGCTTTTTGTTTGCAAAAAAGTATGTTTGATGGAAATACATTTCTGTTGGGAAAATGTGCATATTGTTTGATGCAGATTTTAGAATATTCACATGAAAATCTGTCACAAATCGGAAGGAAACCTAGCTAATGTAGTGAATGTTTTTACAAACTTTGACAATTGTCTTGTTTTGGTTAGTTTTTGGTCCACCAGCCACTGTAGCAGGCAGATTAAAGAATATACCAGCCACTGTAGCAGGCAGATTAAAGAATGTACCAGCCACTGTGGCAGGCAGATTAAAGAATATACCAGCCATTGTGGCGGGCAGATTAAAGAATATACCAGCCACTGTGGCAGGCAGATTAAATAATATACCAGCCACTGTAGCAGGCAGATTAAAGAATATACCAGCCACTGTGGCGGGCAGATTAAAGAATATACCAGCCACTGTGGCAGGCAGATTAAATAATATACCAGCCACTGTAGCAGGCAGATTAAATAATATACCAGCCACTGTAGCAGGCAGATTAAATAATATACCAGCCACTGTGGCAGGTAGATTAAAGAATATACCAGCCACTGTGGCAGGCAGATTAAATAATATACCAGCCACTGTAGCAGGCAGATTAAATAATATACCAGCCACTGTGGCAGGTAGATTAAAGAATATACCAGCCACTGTGGCAGGCAGATTAAAGAATTTTCCAGCCACTGTGGCAGGCAGATTAAATAATATACCAGCCACTGTGGCAGGCAGATTAAAGAATATACCAGCCACTGTGGCAGGCAGATTAAAGAATATATCAGCCACTGTAGCAGGCAGATTAAAGAATATACCATCCACTGTAGCAGGCAGATTAAAGAATATACCAGCCAATGTAGCAGGCAGATTAAAGAATGTACCAGCCACTGTGGCAGGCAGATTAAATAATATACCAGCCACTGTGGCAGGCAGATTAAAGAATATACCAGCCTCTGTGGCAGGCAGATTTAAAAGAATATATCAGCCACTGTGGCAGGCAGATTAAAGAATTTTCCAGCCACTGTGGCAGGCAGATTAAATAATATACCAGCCACTGTGGCAGGCAGATTGAAGAATATACCAGCCACTGTGGCAGGCAGATTAAAGAATATATCAGCCACTGTAGCAGGCAGATTAAATAATATACCATCCACTGTAGCAGGCAGATTAAAGAATATACCAGCCAATGTAGCAGGCAGATTAAAGAATGTACCAGCCACTGTGGCAGGCAGATTAAATAATATACCAGCCACTGTGGCAGGCAGATTAAAGAATATACCAGCCTCTGTGGCAGGCAGATTTAAAAGAATATATCAGCCACTGTGGCAGGCAGATTAAAGAATATATCAGCCACTGTAGCAGGCAGATTAAAGAATATACCAGCCTCTGTGGCAGGCAGATTAAAGAATATACCAGCCACTGTAGCAGGCAGATTAAAGAATATACTAGCCACTGTGGCAGGCAGATTAAAGAATATATCAGCCAATGTAGCATAAATATTAAAGAATATACCAGCCACTGATAAAATAATATACCAGGAACTGTGGCAGGCAGATTAAAGAATATACCAGCCACTGTGGCAGGCAGATTAAAGAATATACTAGCCACTGTGGCAGGCAGATTAAAGAATATATCAGCCAATGTAGCATAAATATTAAAGAATATACCAGCCACTGATAAAATAATATACCAGGAACTGTGGCAGGCAGATTAAAGAATATACCAGCCACTGTGGCAGGCAGATTAAAGAATATATCAGCCACTGTAGCAGGCAGATTAAAGAATATACCATCCACTGTAGCAGGCAGATTAAAGAATATACCAGCCACTGTGGCAGGCAGATTTAAAAGAATATACCAGCCACTGTGGCAGGCAGATTAAAGAATTTTCCAGCCACTGTGGCAGGCAGATTAAAAAATATACCAGCCACTGTGGCAGGCAGATTAAAAGAATATACCAGCCACTGTGGCAGGCAGATTAAAGAATATACCAGCCACTGTAGCAGGCAGATTAAATAATATACCATCCACTGTAGCAGGCAGATTAAAGAATATACCAGCCAATGTAGCAGGCAGATTAAAGAATGTACCAGCCACTGTGGCAGGCAGATTAAAGAATATACCAGCCACTGTGGCAGGCAGATTAAAGAATATACCAGCCTCTGTGGCAGGCAGATTTAAAAGAATATATCAGCCACTGTGGCAGGCAGATTAAAGAATATATCAGCCACTGTAGCAGGCAGATTAAAGAATATACCAGCCTCTGTGGCAGGCAGATTAAAGAATATACCAGCCACTGTGGCAGGCAGATTAAAGAATATACCAGCCACTGTGGCAGGCAGATTAAAGAATATACCAGCCACTGAAAAACAGAACTTGGCAGGCAGATTAAAGAATATACCAGCCACTGTGGCAGGCAGATTAAAGAATATACCAGCCACTGTAGCAGGCAGATTAAAGAATATATCAGCCAATGTAGCAGAAATATTAAAGAATATACCAGCCACTGATAAAATAATATACCAGGAACTGTGGCAGGCAGATTAAAGAATATACCAGCCACTGTGGCAGGCAGATGAAATAATATACCAGCCACTGTGGCAGGCAGATGAAAGAATATACCAGCGACTGGGGCAGGCAGATGAAAGAATATACCAGCAACTGTGGCAGGCAGATTAAAGAATATACCAGCCACTGTGGCAGGCAGATTAAAGAATATACCAGCCACTGTGGCAGGCAGATGAAAGAATATACCAGCCACTGTGGCAGGCAGATTAAAGAATATACCAGCCACTGTGGCAGGCAGATGAAATAATATACCAGCCACTGTGGCAGGCAGATGAAAGAATATACCAGCGACTGGGGCAGGCAGATGAAAGAATATACCAGCGACTGGGGCAGGCAGATTAAAGAATATACCAGCAACTGTAGCAGGCAGATTAAAGAATATACCAGCCACTGTGGCAGGCAGATGAAAGAATATACCAGCCACTGTGGCAGGCAGATGAAATAATATACCAGCCACTGTGGCAGGCGGATGAAAGAATATACCAGCCACTGTGGCAGGCATATTAAATAATATATCAGCAACTGTGGCAGGCAGATTAAAGAATATACCAGCCACTGTGGCAGAAAGATTAAAGAATATACCAGCCACTGTGGCAGGCAGATTAAAGAATATACCAGCCACTGTGGCAGGCAGATTAAAGAATATACCAGCCACTGTGGCAGGCAGATTAAAGAATTTTCCAGCCACTGTGGCAGGCAGATTAAATAATATACCAGCCACTGTGGCAGGCAGATTAAAGAATATACCAGCCACTGTGGCAGGCAGATTAAAGAATATACCAGCCACTGTAGCAGGCAGATTAAAGAATATACCAGCCACTGTAGCAGGCAGATTAAAGAATATACCAGCCAATGTAGCAGGCATCTTAAAGAATGTACCAGCCACTGTGGCAGGCAGATTAAAGAATATACCAGCCACTGTGGCAGGCAGATTAAAGAATATACCAGCCACTGTGGCGGGAAGATTAAAGAATATACCAGCAACTGTGGCAGGCAGATTAAAGAATATACCAGCCACTGTGGCAGGCAGATTAAAGAATATACCAGCCACTGTGGCAGGCAGATTAAAGAATATACCAGCCACTGTGGCAGGCAGATTAAAGAATATACCAGCCTCTGTGGCAGGCAGATTTAAAAGAATATATCAGCCACTGTGGCAGGCAGATTAAAGAATATATCAGCCACTGTAGCAGGCAGATTAAAGCATATACCAGCCTCTGTGGCAGGCAGATTAAAGAATATACCAGCCACTGTGGCGGGCAGATTAAAGAATATACCAGCCACTGTGGCAGGCAGATTAAAGAATATACCAGCCACTGTGGCAGGCAGATTAAAGAATATACCAGCCACTGTAGCAGGCAGATTAAATAATATACCAGCCACTGTGGCAGGCAGATTAAAGAATATACCAGCCACTGTAGCAGGCAGATTAAATAATATACCAGCCACTGTGGCAGGCAGATTAAAGAATGTACCAGCCACTGTGGCAGGCAGATTAAAGAATTTTCCAGCCACTGTGGCAGGCAGATTAAAGAATATACCAGCCACTGTGGCAGGCAGATTAAAGAATATACCAGCCACTGTGGCAGGCAGATTAAAGAATATATCAGCCACTGTAGCAGGCAGATTAAAGAATATACCATCCACTGTAGCAGGCAGATTAAAGAATGTACCAGCCAATGTAGCAGGCAGATTAAAGAATATACCAGCCTCTGTGGCAGGCAGATTTAAAAGAATATATCAGCCACTGTGGCAGGCAGATTAAAGAATATATCAGCCACTGTAGCAGGCAGATTATAGAATATACCAGCCTCTGTGGCAGGCAGATTAAAGAATATACCAGCCACTGAAGCAGGCAGATTAAATAATATACCAGCCACTGTGGCAGGTAGATTAAAGAATATACCAGCCACTGTGGCAGGCAGATTAAAGAATTTACCAGCCACTGTGGCAGGCAGATTAAATAATATACCAGCCACTGTGGCAGGCAGATTAAAGAATATACCAGCCACTGTGGCAGGCAGATTAAAGAATATATCAGCCACTGTAGCAGGCAGATTAAAGAATATACCATCCACTGTAGCAGGCAGATTAAAGAATATACCAGCCACTGTAGCAGGCAGATTAAAGAATATACCAGCCACTGTGGCAGGCAGATTAAAGAATATACCAGCCACTGTGGCAGGCAGATTAAAGAATATACCAGCCACTGTGGCAGGCAGATTTAAAAGAATATACCAGCCACTGTGGCAGGCAGATTAAAGAATTATCCAGCCACTGTGGCAGGCAGATTAAATAATATACCAGCCACTGTGGCAGGCAGATTGAAGAATATACCAGCCACTGTGGCAGGCAGATTAAAGAATATACCAGCCACTGTGGCAGGCAGATTAAATAATATACCAGCCACTGTAGCAGGCAGATTAAAGAATATACCAGCCACTGTAGCAGGCAGATTAAAGAATGTACCAGCCACTGTGGCAGGCAGATTAAATAATATACCAGCCACTGTGGCAGGCAGATTAAAGAATATACCAGCCTCTGTGGCAGGCAGATTTAAAAGAATATATCAGCCACTGTGGCAGGCAGATTAAATAATATATCAGCCACTGTAGCAGGCAGATTAAAGAATATACCAGCCACTGTGGCAGGCAGATTAAAGAATATACCAGCCACTGTAGCAGGCAGATTAAAGAATATACCAGCCACTGTAGCAGGCAGATTAAAGAATATATCAGCCAATGTAGCAGAAATATTAAAGAATATACCAGGCACTGATAAAAGAATATACCAGCAACTGATAAAATAATATACCAGGAACTGTGGCAGGCAGATTAAAGAATATACCAGCCACTGTGGCAGGCAGATGAAATAATATACCAGCCACTGTGGCAGAAATATTAAAGAATATACCAGCCACTGGGCGGCGATTAAATAATATACCAGCCACTGTGGCAGGCAGATTAAAGAATATACCAGCCACTGTGGCAGGCAGATTAAAGAATATACCAGCCACTGTGGCAGAAAGATTAAAGAATATACCAGCCACTGTGGCAGGTAGATTAAAGAATATACCAGCCAATGTGGCAGGCAGATTAAAGAATTTTCCAGCCACTGTGGCTGGCAGATTAAAGAATGTACCAGCCACTGTAGCAGGCAGATTAAAGAATATACCAGCCTCTGTGGCAGGCAGATTTAAAAGAATATATCAGCCACTGTGGCAGGCAGATTAAAGAATATACCAGCCACTGTGGCAGGCAGATTAAAGAATATACCAGCCACTGTAGCAGGCAGATTAAATAATATACCAGCCACTGTAGCAGGCAGATTAAAGAATATACCAGCCACTGTAGCAGGCAGATTAAAGAATATACCAGCCACTGTAGCAGGCAGATTAAAGAATATACCAGCCACTGTGGCAGGCAGATTAAAGAATATACCAGCCACTGTGGCAGGCAGATTAAAGAATATACCAGCCACTGTGGCAGGCAGATTAAAGAATATACCAGCCACTGTGGCAGGCAGATTAAAGAATATACCAGCCACTGTAGCAGGCAGATTAAAGAATATACCAGCCACTGTGGCAGGCAGATTAAAGAATATACCAGCCACTGTGGCAGGCAGATTAAAGAATATACCAGCCACTGTGGCAGGCAGATTAAAGAATATACCAGCCACTGTGGCAGGCAGATTAAAGAATATACCAGCCACTGTGGCAGGCAGATTAAAGAATATACCAGCCACTGTGGCAGGCAGATTAAAGAATATACCAGCCACTGTGGCAGGCAGATTAAAGAATATACCAGCCACTGTGGCAGGCAGATTAAAGAATATACCAGCCACTGTGGCAGGCAGATTAAAGAATATATCAGCCACTGTGGCAGGCAGATTAAAGAATATACCAGCCACTGTAGCAGGCAGATTAAAGAATATACCAGCCACTGTAGCAGGCAGATTAAAGAATATACCAGCCACTGTGGCAGGCAGATTAAAGAATATACCAGCCACTGTAGCAGGCAGATTAAAGAATATACCAGCCACTGTGGCGGGCAGATTAAAGAATATACCAGCCACTTTGGCAGGCAGATTAAATAATATACCAGCCACTGTGGCAGGCAGATTAAAGAATATACCAGCCACTGTGGCAGGCAGATTAAAGAATATACCAGCCACTGTGGCAGGCAGATTAAAGAATATACCAGCCACTGTGGCAGGCAGATTAAAGCATATACCAGCCACTGTGGCAGGCAGATTAAAGAATATACCAGCCACTGTGGCAGGCAGATTAAAGAATATACCAGCCAATGTAGCAGACAGATTAAAGAATATACCAGCCACTGATGGCAGCAGATTATAGAATATACCAGGAACTGTGGCAGGCAGATTAAAGAATATACCAGCCACTGTGGCAGGCAGATGAAATAATATACCAGCCACTGTGGCAGGCAGATTAAAGAATATACCAGCGACTGGGGCAGGCAGATGAAAGAATATACCAGCGACTGGGGCAGGCAGATTAAAGAATATACCAGCAACTGTAGCAGGCAGATTAAAGAATATACCAGCCACTGTGGCAGGCAGATGAAAGAATATACCAGCCACTGTGGCAGGCAGATGAAAGAATATACCAGCCACTGTGGCAGGCAGATGAAAGAATATACCAGCCACTGTGGCAGGCAGATTAAAGAATATACCAGCCACTGTGGCAGGCAGATTAAAGAATATACCAGCCACTGTAGCAGAAAGATTAAAGAATATACCAGCCACTGTGGCAGGCAGATTAAAGAATATACCAGCCACTGTGGCAGGCAGATTAAAGAATATACCAGCCACTGTGGCAGGCAGATTAAAGAATATACCAGCCACTGTGGCAGGCAGATTAAAGAATATACCAGCCACTGTGGCAGAAAGATTAAAGAATATACCAGCCACTGTGGCAGGCAGATTAAAGAATATACCAGCCACTGTGGCAGGCAGATTAAAGAATATACCAGCCACTGTGGCAGGCAGATTAAAGAATATACCAGCCACTGTGGCAGGCAGATTAAAGAATATACCAGCCACTGTGGCAGGCAGATTAAAGAATATACCAGCCACTGTGGCAGGCAGATTAAAGAATATACCAGCCACTGTGGCAGGCAGATTAAAGAATATACCAGCCACTGTGGCAGGCAGATTAAAGAATATACCAGCCACTGTGGCAGGCAGATTAAAGAATATACCAGCCACTGTGGCAGGCAGATTAAAGAATATACCAGCCACTGTGGCAGGCAGATTAAAGAATATACCAGCCACTGTGGCGGGCAGATTAAAGAATATACCAGCCACTGTGGCAGGCAGATTAAAGAATATACCAGCCACTGTGGCAGGCAGATTAAAGAATATACCAGCCACTGTGGCAGGCAGATTAAAGAATATACCAGCCACTGTGGCAGGCAGATTAAAGAATATACCAGCCACTGTGGCAGGAAGATTTAAAAGAATATACCAGCCACTGTGGCAGGCAGATTAAAGAATATATCAGCCACTGTAGCAGGCAGATTAAAGCATATACCAGCCTCTGTGGCAGGCAGATTAAAGAATATACCAGCCACTGTGGCAGGCAGATTAAAGAATATACCAGCCACTGTGGCAGGCAGATTAAAGAATATACCAGCCACTGTAGCAGAAAGATTAAAGAATATATCAGCCACTGTAGCAGAAAGATTAAAGAATATACCAGCCACTGTGGCAGGCAGATGAAAGAATATACCAGCCACTGTGGCAGGCAGATGAAAGAATATACCAGCCACTGTGGCAGGCAGATTAAAGAATATACCAGTCACTGTGGCAGGCAGATTAAAGAATATACCAGCCACTGTGGCAGGCAGATGAAAGAATATACCAGCCACTGTGGCAGGCAGATGAAAGAATATACCAGCCACTGTGGCAGGCAGATTAAATAATATACCAGCCACTGTAGCAGGCAGATTAAAGAATATACCAGCCACTGTAGCAGGCAGATTAAAGAATATACCAGCCACTGTGGCAGGCAGATTAAAGAATATACCAGCCACTGTAGCAGGCAGATTAAAGAATATACCAGCCACTGTAGCAGGCAGATTTAACCAATGTGTTATTATTATTATAGTTCAGGGCTCAACGCTGAGCAAACTGAGGAGTATTTCTGTCTGAAATAAAGCCCTTTCGTGGGGAAAAACTCACTCTGATTTGCTGGGCCTGGCTCCATTGCTGCGCCCCTGCCCAGTCATAAAATCCATAGATTAGTTTATTTCAATTGACTGATTTCCTTCTATGAACTGTAACTCAGTAAAATATTTTAAATTGTTGCATGTTGCGTTTATATTTTTGTTCAGTATAGTTAGGAGCTGGGCAATTACACTATAACGGAATTACACGAGACTGATTTTTCACTTTAAAATGTATGCCAAACAAAAACCATTGCTGCTTTAAAACCACGTCTGTGTCCATCAGTTCAACAACTGTAGAGTTCGTGGTCGTTATTATGATTAGTACTTACTGGTGTTCATCTGGCCTTCTGTCTCCTCCTCTTTCAATGTGACAGTTGTCTCCTCCTCTTTCACTTTAAAAACGACATCCTCTTTCTGTTCCCGCTCTTCTTTCTCAGTAACATCCTCCTCCTCTTTCACTCTGAACACCTCTTCTTTCACAGTAACATCCGCCTCCTCTTTCACTCTGAACGGTTCTTCCTCTTCTTTCACTGTAACGTCTTTCTCTTCTTCTTTCACGGTAACAGCTTCACCCTCTACTTGTTTTTGTATTGTAACATCCTCCTCTTCCTCCTCCTCCTCTTTCACTAGAGCTTCTTTCTCCGTCCAGCAGACCTCCTCTTCTTTAGCAGGAGGAGAGTAGCTTAGTGAGTTCATGGTCGGCGATAATAGCTAGCTAGCATTAGCCTAGTGCTAGGCCAACTTATCAAGCCAGCTAGCTGACTAACAACAACTTAAATATGAAATGAAAAGTAGATACGATATAATTGTGTTCCCAGTGGCTAATACACACCGACACAGTCCAAAGCTCTTCAATGTTTCGGCGATAATAGCTAGCTAGCATTAGCCTAGTGCTAGGCCAACTTATCAAGACAGCTAGCTGACTAACAACAACAACGTAAATATGAAGTCAAAAGTAGATACGATATAATTGTGTTCATAACACAGTCCAGAGATTGAATGTTTCTGCTATGTCGCCTAACAAGCTACCGAGGTGCCTGACTAGATGTTGTTGTTAAAGAAACGTCCCGTCCACTAGATTATACGTCACACTGGTAGCATCGCCTGAAAGACGCATATCGCCATCTGCCGACTGGAGTGGGTATCGCTGTTGAGAAGATACTTAACAGACAAAATGTTAAAAACGCGACTGCCCCTAAAATGCACTCCCTTTGAAAACGGCTTATGTGCCATCAATATGAAGTTAATATTGCATTTTACCGTTTAAACATAGATGTAGGCTGGCTACACTGAACACAGTACAGAGAAAAATAGTCTGTCAGGTGATAGAATGTCTGTCTGGTGATAGAATGCCCCTTGGTGAATTATCATCAGAGTTTAGAAATGCAACTGAGGCACAAAACGAGTCTGGTGCCGAGCAGAAATTCCAATAAGAAGCATTTTAGATCTGCGTTTATAAAACGCTGCAAGATATTTCTTCTGCGTTTCCTCTTTTTTTTCCTGCGTGGAAAAAACGCCAGTACGCCAGTCCTGCTCTTCCTACAGACTCAAGCATGCATCAAAACTTTGCTCATTTGCACAATGTCTCTCGTTCAATGTCTCTCGCAAAAACATCCTCCGTGTAGAACGTAAAACACCAAATAATAAATGCAGAGCAGAATTAGGACTATACCTGCTAATGATCAAAATCCAGAAAAGAGCCATTAAATTCTACAACAACCTAAAAGGAAGCGATTCCCAAACCTTCCATAACAAAGCCATCACCTACAGAGAGATGAACCTGGAGAAGAGTCCCCTCAGCCAGCTGGTCCTGGGGCTCTGTTCACAAACAGACCCCACAGAGCCCCAGGACAACAACACAATTAGACCCAACCAAATCATGAGAAAACAAATATATAATTACTTGACACATTGGAAAGAATTAACCAAAAAACTGAACAAATTAGAATGCTATTTGGCCCTAAACAGAGAGTACACAGTGGCAGAATACCTGACCACTGTGACTGACCTAAAATTAAGGAAAACTTTGACTAAGTTTCCACAAAATGAGGTGGAAACTGAGCTGAACTTCGTAACCTCCTGCCAAATGTATGACAACATTAGAGACACATATTTCCCTCAGATTACACAGAACAACATTTTTTTTAAAATTCAATTTTGATTGAATTGGGTGAAATACCACAGTGTGCCGTCACAGCAGCAAGATTTGTGACCTGTTGCTACAAGAAATGGGCAACCAGTGAAGAACAAACACCATTGTAAATACAACCCATATTTATGTTGATTTATTTTCCCTTTTGTACTTTAACTATTTGCGCCTTGTTACAACACTGTATATAGACATAATATGACATTTGAAATGTCTCTATTCCTTTGGAACTTTTGTAAGTGTAATGTTTTACCGTTCATTTCTGATTGTTTACTGTCTATTTCACTTGCTTTGGCAACGTAAACATGTGTTTCCAATGCAACTAAAGCCATTTGAATTGACCAGAATTAACATAACTAAAACCTACAGGAGAACACACCACTATCTAATGACCTAAAGCCCACAGGAGAACACACCACTATCTAATGACCTAAAGCCCACAGGAGAACACACCACTACATAATGACCTAAAGCCCACAGGAGAACAAACCACTATCTAATGACCTAAAGCCCACAGGAGAACACACCACTATCTAATGACCTAAAGCCCACAGGAGAACAAACCACTACATAATGACCTAAAGCCCACAGGAGAACACAACACTATCTAATGACCTAAAGCCCACAGGAGAACACACCACTACATAATGACCTAAAGCCCACAGGAGAACACACCACTACATAATGACCTAAAGCCCACAGGAGAACACACCACTATCTAATGACCTAAAGCCCACAGGAGAACACACCACTACATAATGACCTAAATCCCACAGGAGAACACACCACTATCTAATGACCTAAAGCCCACAGGAGAACACACCACTATCTAATGACCTAAAGCCCACAGGAGAACACACCACTGTCTAATGACCTAAAGCCCACAGGAGAACACACCACTACATAATGACCTAAAGCCCACAGGAGAACACACCACTACATAATGACCTAAAGCCCACAGGAGAACACACCACTACATAATGACCTAAAGCCCACAGGAGAACAAACCACTATCTAATGACCTAAAGCCCACAGGAGAACACACCACTATCTAATGACCTAAAGCCCACAGGAGAACACACCACTATCTAATGACCTAAAGCCCACAGGAGAACACACCACTACATAATGACCTAAAGCCCACAGGAGAACACACCACTACATAATGACCTAAAGCCCACAGGAGAACACACCACTACATAATGACCTAAAGCCCACAGGAGAACACACCACTATTTAATGACCTAAAGCCCACAGGAGAACACACCACTACATAATGACCTAAAGCCCACAGGAGAACACACCACTATCTAATGACCTAAAGCACATAGGAGAACACACCACTACATAATGACCTAAAGCCCACAGGAGAACACACCACTACATAATGACCTAAAGCCCACAGGAGAACAAACCACTATCTAATGACCTAAAGCCCACAGGAGAACACACCACTATCTAATGACCTAAAGCCCACAGGAGAACAAACCACTACATAATGACCTAAAGCCCACAGGAGAACACACCACTATCTAATGACCTAAAGCCCACAGGAGAACACACCACTACATAATGACCTAAAGCCCACAGGAGAACACACCACTACATAATGACCTAAAGCCCACAGGAGAACACACCACTATCTAATGACCTAAAGCCCACAGGAGAACACACCACTACATAATGACCTAAATCCCACAGGAGAACACACCACTATCTAATGACCTAAAGCCCACAGGAGAACACACCACTATCTAATGACCTAAAGCCCACAGGAGAACACACCACTACATAATGACCTAAAGCCCACAGGAGAACACACCACTGTCTAATGACCTAAAGCCCACAGGAGAACACACCACTACATAATGACCTAAAGCCCACAGGAGAACACACCACTACATAATGACCTAAAGCCCACAGGAGAACACACCACTACATAATGACCTAAAGCCCACAGGAGAACACACCACTACATAATGACCTAAAGCCCACAGGAGAACACACCACTATTTAATGACCTAAAGCCCACAGGAGAACACACCACTATTTAATGACCTAAATCCCACAGGAGAACACACCACTACATAATGACCTAAAGCCCACAGGAGAACACACCACTATCTAATGACCTAAAGCACATAGGAGAACACACCACTACATAATGACCTAAAGCCCACAGGAGAACACACCACTACATAATGACCTAAAGCCCACAGGAGAACAAACCACTATCTAATGACCTAAAGCCCACAGGAGAACACACCACTATCTAATGACCTAAAGCCCACAGGAGAACAAACCACTACATAATGACCTAAAGCCCACAGGAGAACACACCACTATCTAATGACCTAAAGCCCACAGGAGAACACACCACTACATAATGACCTAAAGCCCACAGGAGAACACACCACTACATAATGACCTAAAGCCCACAGGAGAACACACCACTATCTAATGACCTAAAGCCCACAGGAGAACACACCACTACATAATGACCTAAATCCCACAGGAGAACACACCACTATCTAATGACCTAAAGCCCACAGGAGAACACACCACTATCTAATGACCTAAAGCCCACAGGAGAACACACCACTACATAATGACCTAAAGTCCACAGGAGAACACACCACTGTCTAATGACCTAAAGCCCACAGGAGAACACACCACTACATAATGACCTAAAGCCCACAGGAGAACACACCACTACATAATGACCTAAAGCCTACAGGAGAACACACCACTACATAATGACCTAAAGCCCACAGGAGAACAAACCACTATCTAATGACCTAAAGCCCACAGGAGAACACACCACTATCTAATGACCTAAAGCCCACAGGAGAACACACCACTACATAATGACCTAAAGCCCACAGGAGAACACACCACTACATAATGACCTAAAGCCCACAGGAGAACACACCACTACACAATGACCTAAAGCCCACAGGATAACAAACCACTACATAATGACCTAAAGCCCACAAGAGAACACACCACTATCTAATGACCTAAAGCCCACAGGAGAACACACCACTATCTAATGACCTAAAGCCCACAGGATAACAAACCACTACATAATGACCTAAAGCCCACAAGAGAACACACCACTATCTAATGACCTAAAGCCCACAGGAGAACACACCACTATCTAATGACCTAAAGCCCACAGGAGAACACACCACTATCTAATGACCTAAAGCCCACAGGAGAACACACCACTACATAATGACCTAAAGCCCACAGGAGAACACACCACTATCTAATGACCTAAAGCCCACAGGAGAACACACCACTACATAATGACCTAAAGCCCACAGGAGAACACACCACTATCTAATGACCTAAAGCCCACAGGAGAACACACCACTATCTAATGACCTAAAGCCCACAGGAGAACACACCACTATCTAATGACCTAAAGCCCACAGGAGAACACACCACTATCTAATTACCTAAAGTACAACTACATAACATTGACTCTGTACCAATCTAACTACATAACAACATAATGGTAATCATTTATTTGAATGTTAAATCTCTACTGATCAACTGGGTAAATCCAAGGTCTATTCACAATACAGTTGAATGCATAGTCAATAGGAGTGTGTGCATGCATTGAGTTATTGAGCTTGTTTTGGCTGATTTCATAGCTACAGAAGACAAACAATCCCTTCCATTGAGTTATTGAGCTTGTTTTGGCTGATTTCATAGCTACAGATGACAAACAATCCCTTCCATTGAGTTATTGAGCTTGTTTTTGGCTAATTTCGTGGCTACAGATGACAAACAATCCCTTCCATTGAGTTATTGAGCTTGTTTTGGCTGATTTCATGGCTACAGATGACAAACAATCCTTTCCATTGAGTTATTGAGCTTGTTTTGGCTGATTTCATGGCTACTGAAGACAAACAATCCCTTCCATTGAGTTATTGAGCTTGTTTTGGCTGATTTCATGGCAACAGATGACAAACAATCCCTTCCATTGAGTTATTGAGCTTGTTTTGGCTGATTTCATGGCTACAGATGACAAACAATCCCTTCCATTGAGTTATTGAGCTTGTTTTGGCTGATTTCATGGGGCTACAGATGACAAACAATCCCTTCCATTGAGTTATTGAGCTTGTTTTGGCTGATTTCATGGGGCTACAGATGACAAACAATCCCTTCCATTGAGTTATTGAGCTTGTTTTGGCTGATTTCATGGCTACTGATGACAAACAATCCCTTCCATTGAGTTATTGAGCTTGTTTTGGCTGATTTCATGGGGCTACTGAGGACAAACAATCCCTTCCATTGAGTTATTGAGCTTGTTTTGGCTGATTTCATGGGGCTACAGAAGACAAACAATCCCTTCCATTAAGTTATTGAGCTTGTTTTGGCTGATTGCATGGGGCTACAGATGACAAACAATCTGTTTCCCTTCGGGATTTATTCCATTGTACTGATCAACAACATTTGCATAGAAGTCGCTTATTTTGTAAAAATGTGCGCTGTCTCTTATAAAAGAAGCTACTTCTATGCAAATGTTGTTCATTCAGAGCAATAACTTACGGCCAGTAGCTCCACCCTCTTCCTTTCCTCTCTAAAAGTGAAGCCTTTTAAAAAGTGTTTCACCAGTGAACAGAGCTAGTAAGGTGAACCAATGAGGCCTGATTAAAAAAAATACATTTATTGTTTCACCCAAAACATCAGAGCTAAAAATCATTCCACTTAATGCGTGAACCAATGATGTATATAAACCCTGGATTGTGCATGTAATGTATTGGCCAATGAGAGGCTTTGAAGCCACTGGTCGGCCATATTTGCACTCCCCAGAAGAAGCAGTCCAATGGACGCAAGGTGGCTCTGTCGTAGCCGGCCACGATCGGGAGACCCATGGGGCGGCGCACAATTTGCCCAGCGTCGTCCAGGGTAGGGTAGGGAATGGCCGGCAGGGATGTAGCTCTGTTGGTAGAGCATGGCGTTTGCAACGCCAGGGTTGTGGGTTCGATTCCCACGGGGGGCCAGTATAAAAAATTAAATGTATGCACTCACTAACTGTAAGTCGCTCTGGATAAGAGCGTCTGCTAAATGACTAAAATGTAAATGTAATGTAAATGTGGCTTCAAAACAGCACCCCGTCTGTCTTCTTGTCTATATATAAATAACTGGTACCAACTCCCCGCCCCCCAATGGCAGGACTGAGTTAAACTCTTTCCACATTATCACAGCTATACGGTTTTTCTGCTGGTGTAGTTTAAGTTCTGATGAAGATTTGCAACGTTTCCCACAGTGAGATTTCTTCCCTGTGGGTCTCTGCTGGTGTTTCTTGAGGTGTTCTGATGTGGAGAGACTCTTCTCTGCCTCGTCAGCATCATGATGTTGTTGAGGCTCCCCAGAGGATCCAAGATAGTCACGTCTCTCTCCTGTGTGAAAGACAAAGTCAGACAGTCAATGTAGTGAATGTTTAAATGCTTTTACAAACTCTTTTGACAATTGTCTTCTACAATTAATAAGACAGTCGAGTGAGCAACAATAGTCATACTTTACTTTTTTTTTCACATTTGTAGTAAAGTCGATGACTTTAGCCTTAATTAATTATAATAATAATAATAATAATAATATGCCATTTAGCAGACGCTTTTATCCAAAGCGACTTACAGTCATGTGTGCATACATTTTTCCGTATGGGTGGTCCCGGGGATCGAACCCACTACCCTGGCGTTACAAGCGCTGTGCTCTACCAGCTGAGCTACAGAGGACAAGACGTCCCCTGATTCAGCTCGTACCTGGCTCTAGCTCGGGACTTCTGGCTCTAGCTCGGGACTTCTGGCTCTAACTCGGGACTTCTGGCTCTAGCTCGGGACTTCTGGCTCTAACTCGGGACTTCTGGCTCTAACTCGGGACTTCTGCTTCGCAACGTGACCTCCCTCCTTGCCAACGTGACCTCCCTCCTTGCCAACGTGACCTCCCTCCTTGCCAACGTGACCTCCCTCCTTGCCAACGTGACCTCCCTCCTTGCCAACGTGACCTCCCTCCTTGCCAACGTTCCAACGGGTTGAGCCGCCCAAAAGGTACCTCTTGAATGGCTCCAACCGCGACATTTCAAGCTAACTGTGGAGTGAGTTCACCTGAACTTTCTAAACTCCGTTACACTTAAAAATTGGATCATTGCTAAAAGTAGCAGAGATCTCACTCTCAAACTTTGATATGCCCGTAGAATAGATTATGTTCAAAAATAGTGGAAAATGTGCCTAATCAAAATATAAATATATTCATGTTTAGATATTTCTATATTCTACAGATGAAACATTATTGAGTCTTAGAGGAAGCTTAGGTAAGGCCAAAATGTCATAAATATGCCACCTTTGATTAATTATTTCTAAATTAAGGTTTTAGATACAAATGTCAAATGTCAATATAACAATCATTCCTCCAAAATACCATTCTGTGGATTAAATCTCGTGAAAATCGCCCAAATCATGGTATTTTTTTTGTCCTGGTTTCATGAGAATTCACTCAGTACTTACTGGTGTTAATCAGATCTCTCTCCTCCTCTTCTTGTTCTTCCTCCTCCTCCTCTCTAAAAACTGCATCCTCCTCCTCTTTCACTCTGAACGCGTCTTCCTCTTCTTTCACTGTAACATCCTCTTCCTCTTTCACTCTGAACGCGTCTTCCTCTTCTTTCACTGTAACATCCTCCTCCTCTTTCACTCTGAACGCGTCTTCCTCTTCTTTCACTGTAACGTCTTTCTCTTCTTCTTTCACGGTAACAGCTTCACCCTCTACTTGTTTTTGTATTGTAACATCCTCCTCTTCCTCCTCCTCTTTCACTAGAGCTTCTTTCTCCGTCCAGCAGACCTCCTCTTCTTTAGCAGGAGGAGAGTAGCTTAGTGACCTCATGGTCGGGGGATGTTAGCTAGCTAGTTAGCGACTAGACTAGTGCTACAGCTAATTTAACCCGCCAGCTAGCTGACTAATAACAACGTATACACGGAAGCGTCTAGAGAGCTGTAATGTTTCGGATGAGGTGGCGGACTGGCTGTTCCTGTTGAAGAAGCGTCCAGTTCACTAGATTACACGTCACACTCTGGCAGCATCGCCTGAAAAACCCACATCTCCATCTGCTGACTGGAGTGGGTAACGGCAAAACGTTCATCACTTTCAACGATTTTATTTGAAGAATAATATTATATAACATTATATGAAACCTACATAGAGGGAACCATACATTGATTAATGCAAATTCAAAGTGATAATTTGAAACATTTAAAGTTTAAACATATACACACACACACACCAGTCCACTAGGTGTGCTGAGTAAAATGATTCAACTAATGCAACATAAGGCATGTTCACACTGCACCTTATCCCAGGGCTAAGATAGATTTTAGTCCGGGGCTAAGGGAGTGTTCCCACTTGCACCAACCTTAGCCCAGGACTAGCTGACCCGGCTCTGGAACAGGGCTAGAACCAACCTTAGCCCAGGACTAGCTGACCCTGCTCTGGACCTTAGCCCAGGACTAGCTGACCCTGCTCTGGAACAGGGCTAGAACCAACCTTAGCCCAGGACTAGCTGACCCTGCTCTGGAACAGGGCTAGAACCAACCTTAGCCCAGGACTAGCTGACCCAGCTCTGGAACAGGGCTAGAACCAACCTTAGCCCAGGACTAGCTGACCCTGCTCTGGAACAGGGCTAGAACCAACCTTAGCCCAGGACTAGCTGACCCTGCTCTGGAACAGGGCTAGAACCAACCTTAGCCCAGGACTAGCTGACCCAGCTCTGGAACAGGGCTAGAACCAACCTTAGCCCAGGACTAGCTGACCCTGCTCTGGAACAGGGCTAGAACCAACCTTAGCCCAGGACTAGCTGACCCAGCTCTGGAACAGGGCTAGAACCAACCTTAGCCCAGGACTAGCTGACCCTGCTCTGGAACAGGGCTAGAACCAACCTTAGCCCAGGACTAGCTGACCCTGCTCTGGAACAGGGCTAGAACCAACCTTAGCCCAGGACTAGCTGACCCTGCTCTGGAACAGGGCTAGAACCAACCTTAGCCCAGGACTAGCTGACCCTGCTCTGGAACAGGGCTAGAACCAACCTTAGCCCAGGACTAGCTGACCCTGCTCTGGAACAGGGCTAGAACCAACCTTAGCCCAGGACTAGCTGACCCAGCTCTGGAACAGGGCTAGAACCAACCTTAGCCCAGGACTAGCTGACCCTGCTCTGGAACAGGGCTAGAACCAACCTTAGCCCAGGACTAGCTGACCCTGCTCTGGAACAGGGCTAGAACCAACCTTAGCCCAGGACTAGCTGACCCTGCTCTGGAACAGGGCTAGAACCAACCTTAGCCCAGGACTAGCTGACCCTGCTCTGGAACAGGGCTAGAACCAACCTTAGCCCAGGACTAGCTGACCCTGCTCTGGAACAGGGCTAGAACCAACCTTAGCCCAGGACTAGCTGACCCTGCTCTGGAACAGGGCTAGAACCAACCTTAGCCCAGGACTAGCTGACCCTGCTCTGGAACAGGGCTAGAACCAACCTTAGCCCAGGACTAGCTGACCCGGCTCTGGAACAGGGCTAGAACCAACCTTAGCCCAGGACTAGCTGACCCTGCTCTGGATCAGGGCTAGAACCAACCTTAGCCCAGGACTAGCTGACCCTGCTCTGGAACAGGGCTAGAACCAACCTTAGCCCAGGACTAGCTGACCCTGCTCTGGAACAGGGCTAGAACCAACCTTAGCCCAGGACTAGCTGACCCTGCTCTGGAACAGGGCTAGAACCAACCTTAGCCCAGGACTATCTGACCCAGCTCTGGAACAGGGCTAGAACCAACCTTAGCCCAGGACTAGCTGACCCAGCTCTGGAACAGGGCTAGAACCAACCTTAGCCCAGGACTAGCTGACCCTGCTCTGGAACAGGGCTAGAACCAACCTTAGCCCAGGACTAGCTGACCCTGCTCTGGAACAGGGCTAGAACCAACCTTAGCCCAGGACTAGCTGACCCTGCTCTGGAACAGGGCTAGAACCAACCTTAGCCCGGGACTAGCTGACCCTGCTCTGGAACAGGGCTAGAACCAACCTTAGCCCAGGACTAGCTGACCCTGCTCTGGATCAGGGCTAGAACCAACCTTAGCCCGGGACTAGTTGACCCAGTGTGAAACAGGGTCAAGAACAAAGCCGAGAATGCTTTCTGTCCAATCACAAAAGCTGCACTTTCACTTAATTGACATTATGCTTGTGATGCCTGTTATGCGTTCTGGATGTTATTTTGATAAGTAAAATCATACTATTTAATCTTTCCATCTGAGGACAAAAAAAAACAAAATACTTTCATCCCATGCTAAAGTATTGGTTGCTATGGCTAACAATAAGGGTTGCTATGCAGGCTGGCTGACGTCTTCTCACTTAGTCAAGCTACAAACTCTGCAGCTGGAAGGGCAGCAAACGCTCAATTTTCCTCTGTTTCTATAGATTTTCTATTGACATTTAATTGGATATATAAAAAAATATATATCCATGGTAATACTTGTTGCAGGATTTTACCTGGATCAGACAAGTTCATGTCTCATTCGTCCACAGCAGCGTTCTCTGTCCAGGGGCGAGATCGATTTTTCAAAAAGTGAAACATTGTTCCCGAGGTCAGACAGGCAGACAGCAAAGATTTATACAAACCATCACTGTTGTAAATCAAATGCTAGGAGGCCAGAAGCACGAGGAACTGAAGGGTTTAATAAACATCTTATTGTTTAT
This sequence comes from Coregonus clupeaformis, assembly GCF_020615455.1. NCBI lineage: Eukaryota > Metazoa > Chordata > Actinopteri > Salmoniformes > Salmonidae > Coregonus > Coregonus clupeaformis. The sequence goes on along the minus strand of NW_025534221.1, from coordinate 170,517 downwards.
AACGTCAGAGATAGAATGTTTTGGTCACATCTTGTTGGTCCATTAAAGCCCAGGGCTTTGGAATACAAGTGGGAAGCCTTATCCCAGGGCTAACAAATGCTTGTGTGAACACAGGATAAGCTAAGTTAGCCCGGGACTAAGAACAATGCAGCGTGAGAAGGCCTATACAGGGCCTTTTATAAAGTATTCACACCTCTTGACTTATTGCACATTTTGTTTTGTTACAGCCCGAATTCAAAATGGATTCAATAGATTTTATTTATCTCACCCGTCTACACACGATACCCCATAGAAATGTGGAATAAGTCAAGGGGTATGAATACTTTCTGAAGGCACAGTACACACACATTCCTCCATCCTGATCCCTCATTACCAAACACATGTAGTGGACTGATTCTGTTCCCCCAGTACCAAACACATGTAGTGGACTGATTCTGTTCCCCCAGTACCAAACACATGTAGTGGACTGATTCTGTTCCCCCAGTACCAAACACATGTAGTGGACTGATTCTGTTCCCCCACTACCACACATAGTGGACTGATTCTGTTCCCCCAGTACCAAACACATGTAGTGGACTGATTCTGCTCCCCCAGTACCAAACACATGTAGTGGACTGATTCTGTTCCCCCAGTACCAAACACATGTAGTGGACTGATTCTGTTCCCTCAGTACCAAACACATGTAGTGGACTGATTCTGTTCCCCCACTACCACACATAGTGGACTGATTCTGTTCCCCCAGTACCAAACACATGTAGTGGACTGATTCTGTTCCCCCAGTACCAAACACATGTAGTGGACTGATTCTGTTCCCCCGGTACCAAACACATGTAGTGGACTGATTCTGTTCCCCCAGTACCAAACACATGTAGTGGACTGATTCTGTTCCCCCAGTACCAAACACATGTAGTGGACTGATTCTGTTCCCCCAGTACCAAACACATGTAGTGGACTGATTCTGCTCACCCAGTACCAAACACATGTAGTGGACTGATTCTGTTCCCCCAGTACCAAACACATGTAGTGGACTGATTCTGTTCCCTCAGTACCAAACACATGTAGTGGACTGATTCTGTTCCCCCAGTACCAAACACATGTAGTGGACTGATTCTGTTCACCCAGTACCAAACACATGTAGTGGACTGATTCTGATCCCCCAGTACCAAACACATGTAGTGGACTGATTCTGTTCCCCCAGTACCAAACACATGTAGTGGACTGATTCTGTTCCCCCAGTACCAAACACATGTAGTGGACTGATTCTAGCAGAGCCTGGAGGTCAGGGCCTCCTTTATCAAAGTTGTTTACACATAGAAAATAATCCCATAAATAAATAAAAAACTCTAACAGATGTCCAACGAAGACAAGGAGACGGGTCTCAGCACCTGGGTAACAGACGTGGTCGTACTTCCTGACTCTCTTGCTCTCTTCTTGCGTTGTGTGTTTTTTTAAAGAAAGGAATTCCCAGCCCAGCGGTCCCAGTTGATTGGTTACTCTGACGATAGACAGGAAGGAAGCACATTAGATGTGCAGCACATCACTATGTTGATGGGCTGTAGATTCGTGATCTGTTGCTTGCATGTCAATATCAGATGGGGGTATTTTGTAATCAAACATCATAACCATGACAAGAAAATGGTACAAAATACAATACATGTGAGTACCTGACCATAGACACAGTTAACGAAGTCTCACGAGAAGGATTGTGGGTAGATTAGTGGGCGGGCTGGTGTGATCAGACGCACCTGCAGCCAGTTAGCTAATCAGACAGGCAGCTGGGGATTGGCTGTCGTTTCCTTTAAAAAATACCCATGTTTTGTGTTGTTCGGGTGCTGGGAGGTGAACGACAGTTCTCCTCCGCTCAATTGCCAGCACCCGAACAACACAAAACAAGGGGCTTTTAAAAGGAAATTAAAAACGACAGCCAATCCCCAGCTGCCTGTCTGATTAGCTAACTGGCTGCAGGTGCGTCTGATCACACCAGCCCGGCCACCCACGTATCTACCAATCCATCTCGTGACAGAAGCACATTAGATGTGCAGGAAAACAGTATGTTGATGGCTGTAGATTCGTCTATTAGCATGGAAATAACTGAATTAGCAGGGAGCTAATGCCACCATTCCAATTAGAACATGCTAGCTAACTCTCTCTCACAGCAATAACATACAGAAAAACATCCCCAATATCTAACCGGTACCGTACACATATACAGTAGATACAGTTGCCTTCGGAAAGTATTCAGACCCCTTGACTTTTTCCACATTTTTGTTACGTTACAGCCTTATTCCAAAATGGATTTTTAAAAAATTATAATCGTCAGCAATCTACGCACAATACGCTATAATGATAAAGCAAAAACAATTGATTCAATTGATTGGACATGATTTGGAAAGGCACACATCTGTCTATATAAAGGTCCCACAGTTGACAGTTCATGTCAGAGCAAAAACCAAGCCATGAGGTCGAAGGAACTGTCCGTAGAGCTCCGAGACAGGATTGTGCCGAGGCACAGATCTCGGGAAGGGTACCAAAACATTTCGGCAGCATTGAAGGTCCCCAAGAACACAGTGGCCTCCATCATTCTTAAATGGAAGAAGTTTGGAACCACCAAGACTCTTCCTAGAGCTGGCCGCCCGGCCAAACTGAGCAATCGGGGGAGAAGAGCCTTGGTCAGGGAGGTGACCAAGAACCCGATGGTCACTCTGACAGAGCTCCACTAAAGACTCTCAGACCATGAGAAACAAGATTCTCTGGTCTGATGACTCCAAGATTGAACTCTTTGGCCTGAATGCCAAGCGTCACGTCTGGAGGAAACCTGGCACCATCCCTACGGTGAAGCACGGTGGTGGCAGCATCATGCTGTGGGGATGTTTTTCAGCGGCAGGAACTGGGAAAGATGAACGGAGCGCTCAGGTCCTCAGACTGGGGCAAAGTTTCACCTTCCAACAGGACAACGACCCTAAGCACACAGCCAAGACAACGCAGGAGTGGCTTCGGGACAAGTCTCTGAATGTCCTTGAGTGGCCCAGCCAGAGCCCGGAGTTGAACCCGATCAAACATCTTTGGAGAGACCTGAAAATAGCTGTGCAGCGACGCTCCACATCCAACCTGACAGAGCTTGAGAGGATCTGCAGAGAAGAATGGGAGAAACTCCCCAAATACAGGTGTGCCAAGCTTGTAGCGTCATACCCAAGAAGACTCGATGCTGTAATCGCTGCCAAAGGTGCTTCAACAAAGTACTGAGTAAAGGGTCTGAATACTTATGTAAATGTGATATTTCATTTCTTTTATTTGTAATACATTTTCTAAAAACCTGTTTTTTTTGCTTTGTCATTATGGGGTATTGTGTGTAGAATAAGGCTATAACGTAACAAAATGTGTTAAAAGTCACAGGGTCTGAATACTTTCCGAAGGCGCTGTCCATCAGGACGTGAACATAGGCGGCATTCCAAAACACTTAAAAGACACAACCTCTCCCCTCAGCCCCTCAAATTAAGTGCACACTTCTAATGATGTATCATGACGTATCATGAGTTGACACTAGCAAGGGGAGAAGGAAGAATGAATTAATTTTAAATGGACCGACCTTGCCCGGGAAATTTGTCACTCGTTCGTCCCACGGTTGTGTTTTCAGTCATCATGGACCCACCTGTAGCTGTCCTGTGGTTTTATATGAGCTACAGTCCATTTACGATCGCATTTAGTATCTTGGTTAGAAGACAACGCATCCGCAGACATCGAATACTAGCCATCCGACGATATCGGGTCAATCGAAAAATTACAATGTATAAGTGTGACGTCAGGGAAAGTTGTATGCGCTAGCTAACGTTTCAAAAAGCTAACCAAACAAAAACATATCATTACTTTTACGATACCTGTTTGTGCCATCATGTGCATTAGTAGCATCATTTCGCGACTTACAGTTAGTGAGTGCATACATTATTTTATTTATTCATTTTTTCATACTGGCCCCCCGTGGGAAACGAACCCACAACCCTGGCGTTGCAAACGCCATGCTCTACCAACTGAGCTACATCCCTGCCGGCCATTCCCTCCCCTACCCTGGACGACGCTGGGCCAATTGTGCGCCGCCCCATGGGTCTCCCGGTCGCGGCCGGATACGACAGAGCCTGGATTCGAACCAGGATCTCTAGTGGCACAGCTAGCACTGCGATGCAGTGCCTTAGACCACTGCGCCACCTGTTTGTGCCGTCATGTGCATTAGTAGCACAATTTCTAACTTATTTACATCGATTTTTACTTACACTTGTATGTTGACTTCTCCCTATTGATGTAAACTAGGTTAAATTAACTGAAGGGGGGTGATAAACTAGGTTAAATGAACTGAAGGGGGGTGATAAACTAGGTTAAATGAACTGAAGGGGGGGTGATAAACTAGGTTAAATGAACTGAAGGGGGGTGATAAACTAGGTTAAATGAACTGAAGGGGGGTGATAAACTAGGTTAAATGAACTGAAGGGGGGTGATAAACTAGGTTAAATGAACTGAAGGGGGGTGATAAACTAGGTTAAATTAACTGAAGGGGGGGTGATAAACTAGGTTAAATGAACTGAAGGGGGGTGATAAACTAGGTTAAATTAACTGAAGGGGGGTGATAAACTAGGTTAAATGACTGAAGGGGGTGATAAACTAGGTTAAATGAACTGAAGGGGGGTGATAAACTAGGTTAAATGAACTGAAGGGGGTGATAAACTAGGTTAAATTAACTGAAGGGGGGTGATAAACTAGGTTAAATTAACTGAAGGGGGGTGATAAACTAGGTTAAATTAACTGAAGGGGGGTGATAAACTAGGTTAAATGAACTGAAGGGGGGTGATAAACTAGGTTAAATGAACTGAAGGGGGGTGATAAACTAGGTTAAATTAACTGAAGGGGGGGTGATAAACTAGGTTAAATGAACTGAAGGGGGGTGATAAACTAGGTTAAATTAACTGAAGGGGGGTGATAAACTAGGTTAAATTAACTGAAGGGGGGTGATAAACTAGGTTAAATGAACTGAAGGGGGGTGATAAACTAGGTTAAATTAACTGAAGGGGGGTGATAAACTAGGTTAAATGACTGAAGGGGGGTGATAAACTAGGTTAAATTAACTGAAGGGGGGTGATAAACTAGGTTAAATGAACTGAAGGGGGGTGATAAACTAGGTTAAATGAACTGAAGGGGGGGTGATAAACTAGGTTAAATGAACTGAAGGGGGGGTGATAAACTAGGTTAAATGAACTGAAGGGGGGTGATAAACTAGGTTAAATGAACTGAAGGGGGGTGATAAACTAGGTTAAATGAACTGAAGGGGGGGTGATAAACTAGGTTAAATTAACTGACAGGAAACCAGCCACAATCAACCAGAATATCAGAATTCACCAACTCATCAACAGTCATATTTGTCATCAGAAGTTCTGAGAAACACAATCTACATTCCTCTGTGACCAGGTATCTTACCAATGCCCTGAAGTGACCGAAAGACGCTAGGGAGTCTAATTTGAGAGGATTCTGAAATTAATTCCATGTGATTTCGAAAAACTATACTAAACTCAACTCCACATACCACCCATGACAACCCCTCTAAACAACCCTCCAACACAAACAAACTGTTTTGTCCCCAAAACACCTTTCCCATTTTCTAAATGTCTGACATATAACGCTCTGCACATGGGCTATATAAAAACCTTATGCAATGATGATTGTTCTACTACCCAGGTCTGGTGTTGGAGATCATTCCACACTCTGTGTTCTACTACCCAGGTCTGGTGTTGGAGATCATTTCACACTCTGTGTTCTACTACCCAGGTCTGGTGTTGGAGATCATTCCACACTCTGTGTTCTACTACCCAGGTCTGGTGTTGGAGATCATTCCACACTCTGTGTTCTACTACCCAGGTCTGGTGTTGGAGGTCATTCCACACTCTGTGTTCTACTACCCAGGTCTGGTGTTGAAGATCATTCCACACTCTGTGTTCTACTACCCAGGTCTGGTGTTGGAGATCATTCCACACTCTGTGTTCTACTACCCAGGTCTGGTATTGGAGGTCATTCCACACTCTGGATCTCCTGCATGTATTTTCTGATGTTTATTCAGATCCCTTAAATCAGAGTATCTTTTCCCACACTGATCACAGCTATAAGGCTTCTCTCCGGTGTGTGTTCTCTGGTGTGATTTCAGGTGACTTGACTGAGTAAAACTCTTCCCACACCGATCACAGCTATAGGGCTTCTGTCCTGTGTGTGTTCTCTGGTGTGATATCAGGTTGTTTGACTGAGTAAATCTCTTCCCGCACTGATCACAGCTATAAGGCTGCTCTCCTGTGTGTGTTCTCTGGTGTAGTAGTAATTCCCTTGAGGTGGCAAAGCTCATTCCACAGTCGGAGCAGTGGTAAGGTTTCTCTCCCGTGTGTATTCTCTTGTGCGCACTCAGGTTAGCTGAGGTAGCAAAACTCTTCCCACATTGATCACAGCCATATGGTTTCTCTCCTGTGTGAATTCTCAGGTGTGATTTCAATGAATATGATCGAGAGAAACTCATTCCACACTGAGAGCAGCTGTAAGGTTTCTCTCCTGTGTGAATTCTCTGGTGTATTGTAAGTTCTGATGAAGAAGTGCATCTCTTCCCACATTGATCACAGTTGTAAGATTTCTCTCCTGTGTGAATTCTCTGGTGTAGTTTTAGTGAATCTGATCTTGAGTAACTCTTCCCACAGTCAGAGCAGCAGTGAGGTTTCTTTCCTGTGGGTCTCCGATGGTGTTTCTTGAGGTGTTCTGATGTGGAGAGACTCTTCTCTGCCTCGTCAGCATCATGTTGTTGAGGCTCCCCAGAGGATCCACCATAGTCACATCTCTCTCCTGTGTGAACGACAAAGTCACACAGTCAATGTAGTGAATCTTTTTAATGTTTTTACAAACTTTGACAATTGTCTTCTAAGTATTTTTTGGGTTAGTTTTTGGTCCACCAACCACTGTAGCAGGCAGATAAAAAAATATAATTGTTCCCATGGTTACACCAAAAATCACTCAAAAATATTAGCATGCTTTTGTAATGTTTCTAAAACAAGAAATGTATTGGTAGTAAGAACTAATGTGGGATATTGCTTAATGTACTTTAATTTTTGTGACCCGAGTCTTTTAACCAATGTGTTAAAATGTTTTATTTAGATACAATAGTAGTGATATACAGTTGTACAAGTGAACATCAATAATCAACAAAGTGCCTGTCCTGCCAGATAAAATGCTGAGTGACACAGCTGATGTATTATTATAGTTCAGAGCTCTACGCTGACGTTTTACAAGGAGTACATGTGCTTTATAGTTAGGAGCACACAAATATATTTAGGAGCACACAAATATATTTAGGAGCACACAAATATATTTAGGAGCACACAAATATATTTAGGAGCACAATTAAAGTATTTGAGTGTTTTATCAGGTTTTTGGAGCGTTCCGTGTTCAATCAAATATGAGCTCATTAGGTGAAACCGAAAATGGTCAGCTGCCCCTTTAAGGGGCGGGCCGTTACCGTGGTAATGGAGCACTCCGCATCTTGTGATGTGTGGTTTTTGATTTCTCGCTTGTCTTCTGTGCAAGACACGCCCACTGAAGCTGAAGTGCTGCGATTGGTTAAATCGCCGCTAGTCTCGACAATCCTCCTGATTGGCTAGCCGAAGAGAGGGCCAAGCAGGCACCATGCAGACTGATATTTGCTTGCTAGGTGCCTTAATGCCATAGAGAACAACAGAGGCCTCTAGTGGCCAAAAGGCCGTATTACCACGGGCAGCGCCGTTGAGCGCTTCCACCATTTTAATGTAGTCAACTGGGTGGTCCTTCCACCATTTTAATGTAGTCAACAGGGTGGTCCTTCCACCATTTTAATGTAGTCAACTGGGTGGTCCTTCCACCATTTTAATGTAGTCAACTGGGTTGGTCCTTCCACCATTTTAATGTAGTCAACTGGGTGGTCCTTCCACCATTTTAATGTAGTCAACTGGGTGGTCCTTCCACCATTTTAATGTAGTCAACTGGGTGGTCCTTCCACCATTTTAATGTAGTCAACTGGGTGGTCCTTCCACCATTTTAATGTAGTCAACTGGGTGGTCCTTCCACCATTTTAATGTAGTCAACTGGGTGGTCCTTCCACCATTTTAATGTAGTCAACTGGGTGGTCCTTCCACCATTGTAATGTAGTCAACTGGGTGGTCCTTCCACCATTGTAATGTAGTCAACTGGGTGGTCCTTCCACCATTTTAATGTAGTCAACTGGGTGGTCCTTCCACCATTTTAATGTAGTCAACTGGGTGGTCCTTCCACCATTTTAATGTAGTCAACTGGGTGGTCCTTCCACCATTGTAATGTAGTCAACTGGGTGGTCCTTCCACCATTGTAATGTAGTCAACTGGGTGGTCCTTCCACCATTGTAATGTAGTCAACTGGGTGGTCCTTCCACCATTGTAATGTAGTCAACTGGGTGGTCCTTCCACCATTTTAATGTAGTCAACTGGGTGGTCCTTCCACCATTTTAATGTAGTCAACTGGGTGGTCCTTCCACCATTTTAATGTAGTCAACTGGGTGGTCCTTCCCCCATTTTAATGTAGTCAACTGGGTGGTCCTTCCCCCATTTTAATGTAGTCAACTGGGTGGTCCTTCCCCCATTTTAATGTAGTCAACTGGGTGGTCCTTCCCCCATTTTAATGTAGTCAACTGGGTGGTCCTTCCCCCATTTTAATGTAGTCAACTGGGTGGTCCTTCCCCCATTTTAATGTAGTCAACTGGGTGGTCCTTCCACCATTTTAATGTAGTCAACTGGGTGGTCCTTCCACCATTTTAATGTAGTCAACTGGGTGGTCCTTCCACCATTTTAATGTAGTCAACTGGGTGGTCCTTCCACCTTCATTGGCTGATCCCTCCTGGTGACCCTGTTGGAGGGGGGGGGGGGGATCAGCCAATCATGATTAAGAAAATTGACTAGTTTAAAATGGATATTGCCTCTACGGCGTATCCACGCCCATGTATGGTGTAACACCTGTCATACTGTCCACCTCTCATACTGTCATCTCATAATGTCATCTCATACTGTCATCTCATACTGTCCACCTCTCATACTGTCCTCCTCTCATACTGTCCTCCTCTCATACTGTCCTCCTCTCATACTGTCCACCTCTCATACTGTCCTCCTCTCATACTGTCCACCTCTCATACTGTCATCTCATCCTGTCATCTCATACTGTCCTCCTCTAATACTGTCATCTCATACTGTCCACCTCTCATAATGTCCTCTCATACTGTCCACCTCTCATACTGTCATCTCATCCTGATCCACTGTCATTTCATACTGTCCACCTCTCATACTGTCCACCTCTCATAATGTCCTCTCATACTGTCCACCTCTCATACTGTCATCTCATACTGTCCACCTATCATAATGTCCTCTCATACTGTCCACCTCTCATACAGTCCACCTCTCATACAGTCATCTCATACTGTCCTCCTCTCATACTGTCATCTCATACTGTCCACCTGTCATACTGTCCACCTCTCATAATGTCCACCTCTCATAATGTCCACCACTCATACTGTCATCTCATACTGTCCACCTCTCATAATGTCCTCTCATACTGTCCACCTCTCATAATGTCCAACTCTCATACTGTCATCTCATACTGTCCTCCTCTCATACTGTCCTCCTCTCATACTGTCATCTCATACTGTCCACCTCTCATACTGTCATCTCATACTGTCCACCTCTCATACTGTCATCTCATACTGTCCACCTCTCATAATGTCCTCTCATACTGTCCACCTCTCATACTGTCATCTCATCCTGTCATCTCATACTGTCCTCCTCTCATACTGTCATTTCATACTGTCCACCTCTCATACTGTCCACCTCTCATAATGTCCTCTCATACTGTCCACCTCTCATACTGTCATCTCATACTGTCCACCTATCATAATGTCCTCTCATACTGTCCACCTCTCATACAGTCCACCTCTCATACAGTCATCTCATACTGTCCTCCTCTCATACTGTCATCTCATACTGTCCACCTGTCATACTGTCCACCTCTCATAATGTCCACCTCTCATAATGTCCACCTCTCATACTGTCATCTCATACTGTCCACCTCTCATACTGTCCTCTCATACTGTCCACCTCTCATACTGTCCACCTCTCATACTGTCCTCCTCTCATACTGTCCACCTCTCATACTGTCCACCTCTCATACTGTCCTCCTCTCATACTGTCCACCTCTCATACTGTCCACCTCTCATACTGTCCTCCTCTCATACTGTCCTCCTCTCATACTGTCCACCTCTCATACTGTCCTCCTCTCATACTGTCCACCTCTCATACTGTCCTCCTCTCATACTGTCCTCTCATACTGTCCACCTCTCATAATGTCCTCTCATACTGTCATATCATACTGTCCACCTCTCATACTGTCCTCCTCTCATACTGTCCTCCTCTCCTACTGTCCACCTCTCATACTGTCCTCTCATACTGTCCTCCTCTCATACTGTCCACCTCTCATACTGTCATCTCATACTGTCCACCTCTCATACTGTCCACCTCTCATACTGTCCTCCTCTCATACTGTCCTCCTCTCATACTGTCCTCCTCTCATACTGTCCACCTCTCATAATGTCCTCTCATACTGTCCACCTCTCATACTGTCCACCTCTCATAATGTCCTCTCATACTGTCATCTCATACTGTCCACCTCTCATACTGTCCTCTCATACTGTCCACCTCTCATACTGTCCACCTCTCATACTGTCCTCCTCTCATACTGTCCTCCTCTCATACTGTCCACCTCTCATACTGTCCTCCTCTCATACTGTCCTCCTCTCATACTGTCCACCTCTCATACTGTCCTCCTCTCATACTGTCCTCCTCTCATACTGCCCACCTCTCATACTGTCCTCCTCTCATACTGTCCTCTCATACTGTCCTCCTCTCATACTGTCCTCCTCTCATACTGCCCACCTCTCATACTGTCCTCCTCTCATACTGTCCTCTCATACTGCCCTCCTCTCATACTGTCCTCCTCTCATACTGTCCTCCTCTCATACTGCCCTCCTCTCATACTGTCCTCCTCTCATACTGTCCTCCTCTCATACTGCCCACCTCTCATACTGTCCTCCTCTCATACTGTCCTCCTCATACTGTCCTCCCCTCTCATACTGTCCTCCTCTCATACTGTCCTCCTCTCATACTGTCCTCCTCTCATACTGTCCTCCTCTCATACTGTCCTCCTCTCATACTGTCCACCTCTCATACTGTCCTCCTCTCATACTGTCCTCCTCTCATACTGTCCTCCTCTCATACTGTCCTCCTCTCATACTGTCCTCCTCTCATACTGTCCTCCTCTCATACTGTCCTCCTCTCATACTGTCCTCTCCCTCTCTCTCTCCAGGCATAACATCAGATTAGCTTTACCTCAATAAAAACTGACAAACCCTCAATGCTGGGCACTCTGAGATATTATTCCCAGGGTTGGCACAGTGAGGCAAAGCGCTCGAGATAACTTCGGTGCAGTTTGGCGGCAAGGCAGTCAACAACGCTCTCAAGACCCTTGCTCCAGCCCTAACGACCAGCAGCCAATCGCAGCACTTCAGCTTCAGCGGGGGCGTGTCTTGCCCAGAATTACGAGTGGGAAATCAAATAACGCGTCTGTTATTGAGAGACGAGGATGAGAATCTGATGTCTTTACTAGCAGCAGACAGTGAGAGCAAACTCCAACATTGAAAAACAACATTATTAATTTTTTTGGGTCATTTAGTAGACGCTCTTATCCAGAGCGACTTACAGTTAGTGAGTGCATACATTATTATTATTTTCTTCATACTGGTCCCCCGTGGGAAACGAACCCACAACCCTGGCGTTGCAAACGCCATGCTCTACCAACTGAGCTACACGGGACTAACGTGTAAACGATGATAGCACTTTATGTATCTAGTCCCCCCATTTGAAGAAGTCATAAGTATAGGATAAAGTAATCCTTCAACCCCCCCCTTACCCCACCAAAAAAAAAAAACATATTGTAAAGTGGTTATCCCACTGGCTATAAGGTGAATGCACCAATCTGTAAGTCGCTCTGGATAAGAGCGTCTGCTAAATGTAATAAGTATTTTTGAAAAATTCACTTATAGTGAATTAAAGTAGTCAAAAGTTTGCTTGTGACTACAAACTTGTTGCATGCACTTGCAGTTTGTTTTGCTTGTGTTTTCAGATGATGTTTTGCCCAATAGGAACTGAATGTTGAATAATGTCTTGTGGAGTCATTGTTATTGTAAGAATAGAAAATGTTCCTGAACACTACCATGATGATTATGGATATAATCATGAATGCATTCACGATTAATGATGAGTGAGAAAGCTACAGAGGCACAAAGATCATACCACCCCCAACTTTCTCACTCATCATTCATGGTTTTTCTTAATCATGGGGCGATTCCACGAAAGGACAGCCATGTTTGACATTATTGATTTTTTTAAACATTTGAATCACAAACAATGTTTCCCAAAGTGGTCAACCCACAACTGTTTGGGTAATAAGCTGAGGGACGGGGCTGGAGAAACGTAACCACTCAAATTCATAGACAGAACTATAGATGCAAGGAGCGACCATCCATGATATCAACATTATAGTGTTCCTATGTTTTGAGGATATAACAGTGTTGGTTTACATGTTGTTTACAAACATTGGAGTAAAACAAGCTTCTATTTTGGATTCGATGGGGGGTGCGACAGTTGAATTTAGCTCATAAGGCATTCATAAGTTACTTTGTTCAAGAATACATGGAATTGGTATATATAAATGGATGTATTAAGTGCATAATGCCGTTTTAAAACCACACATCAGTTCAACAACTGCAGAGTTTGTGCCCGTTATTAAGATTAGTACGTGATGGTGTTTATCTGACCTGTCTCCTCCTCCTCTTTCAATATGACAGTTATCTCTCCCTCCTCCTCTTTCAATATGACAGTTATCTCTCCCTCCTCCTCCTCACTCTCATCTTCTATTTTTACTGTGACAGCCTCCTCTTCCTCCTCCTCTTTCACGACAACGTTCAGCCCCAGAGCTTCTTTCTCCGTCCAGCAGACCTCCTCTTCTTTAACAGGGGGTGAGTAGTTTAATGAGCTCATGGTCGGGGATGTTAGCTAGCTACCTATAATTAGCGAGTAGGCTAATGCTAAGATAACGAGCCAGCTAACGTAGCTGACTACCAACAACAACGTAAATATTAAATGAAATGGGGCAACTATTAGATACGAAAGAAGCGGGTTTAAAACACAGTGACTAATATACACCGAAACAGTCTAAATAGCTTGAATCTTTCAGCTATATTGGCTCTCTAGCTACCGAGGTGGCGGACCAGCTGTTATTGTTGAAGAAGTGTCCCGTCCACTAGATTATACGTCACACGCTGGCAGCTTCACATAAAATACGCACATCGCCATCTGCTGACTAGAATCGGTAACGCAGTTGAGAAAATATCATTTTATTTCCAGACAAAAACGTGTATTTTATATTGATTTCAATAAAGGGGAGATCTGCAGTTGCTACATCAGTTTTTTTCCATTCATAAATTAATTATATGTACCCATTGATTCTTGAAGAATATAACTTATAAATGTATCATGAGCTTATTAGTTCAACTATCGTACCCAAAATATAAACTGCTCGGGTTGGGGCGTAGGGTTTGAGCCTAAATGTAGGGTCAGTTCCCCTTGCTGCCCCGTAGGCAAACACCATGGTCTTGTAATGGGAGCGAGCTTCGAGTGTGCGGAGGAGCGGGGTGACGTGGGAGAACAAATTGTATAGTCATTTTTGCTCATCTTTATCAAGGGTGTCAATACTTTCGGACCCCACTGTATATAATAAACGTTGCATTAATAAAATCCTTTTTACATTCAGCACCTGTGTTTTCTATAACATGTTAAGTTAACTAAGCAGACATCCAGTCTGATCATCTGTAGGAGGGGAGCTCCCTCTGGACAGAACGCCTAAGCAGACATCCAGTCTGATCATCTGTAGCAGGAGCTCCCTCTGGACAGAACGCCTAAGCAGACATCCAGTCTGATCATCTGTAGGAGGAGCTCCCTCTGGACAGAACGCCTAAGCAGACATCCAGTCTGATCATCTGTAGCAGGAGCTCCCTCTGGACAGAACGCCTAAGCAGACATCCAGTCTGATCATCTGTAGGAGGAGCTCCCTCTGGACAGAACGCCTAAGCAGACATCCAGTCTGATCATCTGTAGGAGGGGAGCTCCCTCTGGACAGAACGCCTAAGCAGACATCCAGTCTGATCATCTGTAGGAGGAGCTCCCTCTGGACAGAACGCCTAAGCAGACATCCAGTCTGATCATCTGTAGGAGGAGCTCCCTCTGGACAGAACGCCTAAGCAGACATCCAGTCTGATCATCTGTAGGAGGAGCTCCCTCTGGACAGAACGCCTAAGCAGACATCCAGTCTGATCATCTGTAGGAGGAGCTCCCTCTGGACAGAACGCCTAAGCAGACATCCAGTCTGATCATCTGTAGGAGGAGCTCCCTCTGGACAGAACGCCTAGCAGACATCCAGTCTGATCATCTGTAGGAGGGGAGCTCCCTCTGGACAGAACGCCTAAGCAGACATCCAGTCTGATCATCTGTAGGAGGAGCTCCCTCTGGACAGAACGCCTAAGCAGACATCCAGTCTGATCATCTGTAGGAGGAGCTCCCTCTGGACAGAACGCCTAAGCAGACATCCAGTCTGATCATCTGTAGGAAGAGCTCCCCTCTGGACAGAACGCCTAAGCAGACATCCAGTCTGATCATCTGTAGGAGGAGCTCCCTCTGGACAGAACGCCTAAGCAGACATCCAGTCTGATCATCTGTAGGAGGAGCTCCCTCTGGACGGAACGCCTAAGCAGACATCCAGTCTGATCATCTGTAGGAGGAGCTCCCTCTTGGGCGGACGCCTAAGCAGACATCCAGTCTGATCATCTGTAGGAGGGAGCTCCCCTCTGGACGGAACGCCTAAGCAGACATCCAGTCTGATCATCTGTAGGAGGGGAGGCTCCCTCTGGACAGAACGCCTAAGCAGACATCCAGTCTGATCATCTGTAGGAGGAGCTCCCTCTGG
Source organism: Coregonus clupeaformis (assembly GCF_020615455.1). NCBI lineage: Eukaryota > Metazoa > Chordata > Actinopteri > Salmoniformes > Salmonidae > Coregonus > Coregonus clupeaformis. The sequence continues at coordinate 155,379 of NW_025534221.1, read as the reverse complement.
ACAGAACGCCTAAGCAGACATCCAGTCTGATCATCTGTAGGAGGAGCTCCCTCTGGACAGAACGCCTAAGCAGACATCCAGTCTGATCATCTGTAGGAGGAGCTCCCTCTGGACAGAACGCCTAAGCAGACATCCAGTCTGATCATCTGTAGGAGGAGCTCCCTCTGGACAGAACGCCTAAGCAGACATCCAGTCTGATCATCTGTAGGAGGAGCTCCCTCTGGACAGAACGCCTAAGCAGACATCCAGTCTGATCATCTGTAGGAGGAGCTCCCTCTGGACAGAACGCCTAAGCAGACATCCAGTCTGATCATCTGTAGGAGGAGCTCCCTCTGGACAGAACGCCTAAGCAGACATCCAGTCTGATCATCTGTAGGAGGAGCTCCCTCTGGACAGAACGCCTAAGCAGACATCCAGTCTGATCATCTGTAGGAGGGGAGCTCCCTCTGGACAGAACGCCTAAGCAGACATCCAGTCTGATCATCTGTAGGAGGAGCTCCCTCTGGACAGAACGCCTAAGCAGACATCCAGTCTGATCATCTGTAGGAGGGGAGCTCCCTCTGGACAGAACGCCTAAGCAGACATCCAGTCTGATCATCTGTAGGAGGGGAGCTCCCTCTGGACAGAACGCCTAAGCAGACATCCAGTCTGATCATCTGTAGGAGGGAGCTCCTTTGGACAGAACGCCTAAGCAGACATCCAGTCTGATCATCTGTAGGAGGGGAGCTCCCTCTGGACAGAACGCCTAAGCAGACATCCAGTCTGATCATCTGTAGGAGGAGCTCCCTCTGGACAGAACGCCTAAGCAGACATCCAGTCTGATCATCTGTAGGAGGGGAGCTCCCTCTGGACAGAACGCCTAAGCAGACATCCAGTCTGATCATCTGTAGGAGGAGCTCCTCTGGACAGAACGCCCAAGCAGACATCCAGTCTGATCATCTGTAGGAGGGGAGCTCCCTCTGGACAGAACGCCTAAGCAGACATCCAGTCTGATCATCTGTAGGAGGAGCTCCTCTGGACAGAACGCCTAAGCAGACATCCAGTCTGATCATCTGTAGGAGGAGCTCCCTCTGGACAGAACGCCTAAGCAGACATCCAGTCTGATCATCTGTAGGAGGAGCTCCCTCTGGACAGAACGCCTAAGCAGACATCCAGTCTGATCATCTGTAGGAGGGGAGCTCCCTCTGGACAGAACGCCTAAGCAGACATCCAGTCTGATCATCTGTAGGAGGGGAGCTCCCTCTGGACAGAACGCCTAAGCAGACATCCAGTCTGATCATCTGTAGGAGGAGCTCCCTCTGGACAGAACGCCTAAGCAGACATCCAGTCTGATCATCTGTAGGAGGAGCTCCCTCTGGACAGAACGCCTAAGCAGACATCCAGTCTGATCATCTGTAGGAGGATGTAATGCAAATACTCTTCACCACATTCATCATTAAACACGTTTATTACTTCTAAACCATCGTCATCATCACCTCCATCACAGATCACGTCATCAACAGTACAACCAGTGATAGGAGGGTTGAAATCAAAAATGGCAATATCAAATGGAGGTCCTTCACAGTTGTTTTTTTTGAGACGACTGTACAACCATCAAGATTAATTGTCAGATCCAACAGAAGATCTCTTTGTTTCTTTGGACGTAAAACTAGCATCTCTTGTTTTGTCCGAGTTGAAAAGGAAAACAAATTCAGCCATCCACTTCCTTATGTCTGAAACACAGGCTTCCAGGGTCGGCCATTTTGGGGCTTCACCATGTTTCATCGAAATGTAGAGCTGTGTGTCGTCCGCATAGCAATGAAAGTTAACATTTGGGTTTCCGAATGACATCGCCAAGAGGTAAAATATGTAGTGAAAACAATAGTGGTCCTAAAACGGAACCTTGAGGAACACCGAAACTTACAATTGATTTGTCAGAGGACAAACCATCCACAGAGACGAACTGATATCTTTCCGACAGATAAGATCTAAACCAGGAAAGAACTTGTCCGTGTGGACCAATTAAGGTTTCCAATCTCTCCAAAAGAATGTGGTGATCAATGGCGTCAAAGCAGCACCAAGGTCTAGGAGCACGAGGACAGATGCAGAGCCTTGGTCTGACGCCATTAAAAGGTAATTTACCACCTTCACGAGTGCGGTCTCAGTGCCATGATGGGGTCTAAAACCAGACAGAAGCGTTTTTCGGATACATTATTTGTCTTCGGGAAGGCAGTGAGTTGCAACACGACTGCTTTTTCTAAACTTTTTGAGAGGAATGGGAGATTCGATATAGGGCGAGTTTTTTAAAACATTTTCTGGGTCAAGGTTTGGCTTTTTCAAGAGAGGCTTTATTACTGCCACTTTTAGTGAGTTTGGTTCACATCCAGTGGATAGGGAGCCTTTTATTATGTTCAACATAGGAGGACCAAGCACAGGAAGTAGCTCTTTCAGTAGTTTAGTTGGAATAGGGTCCACTATGCAGCTTGAAGGTCTAGAGGCCATGACTTTTCATGAATGTGTCAAGAGATATAGGATTAAAAAACTTGAGTGGGTGGTCCTGAACAGAACGAGCCTGTTTGATGTACAGCTACAAGCTTGGCACACCTGTATTTGGGGAGTTTCTCCCATACTTCTCTGCAGACCCTCTCAAGCTCTGTCAGGTTGGATGGGGAGCGTCGCTGCACAGCTATTTTCAGGTCTCTCCAGAGATGTTCGATCGGGTTCAAGTCCGGTCTCTGGCTGGGCCACTCAAGGACATTCAGAGACATGTCCCGAAGCCACTCCTGCATTGTCTTGGCTGTGTGCTTAGGATCGTTGTCCTGTTGGAAGGTGAACCTTCGCCCCAGTCTGAGGTCCTGAACCCCCTGGAGCAGGTTTTCATCAAGAATCCCTCTGTACTTTGCTCCGTTCATCTTTCCCTCGATCCTGACTAATCTCCCAGTCCCTGCCGCTGAAAAACATCCCCACAGCATGATGCTGCCACCACCATGCTTCACCGTAGGGATGGTACCAGGTTTCCTCCAGACGTGAAGCTTGGCATTCAGGCCAAAGAGTTCAATCTTGGTTTCATCAGACCAGAGAATCTTGTTTCTCATGGTCGGAGTCCTTTAGGTGCCTTTTGGCAAACTCCAAGCGGGCTGTCATTTGCCTTTTACTGAGGAGTGGCTTCCGTCTGGCCACTCTACCATAAATGCCTGATTGGTGGAGTGCTGCAGAGATGGTTGTCCTTCTGGAAATTTCTCCCATCTCCAGAGAGGAACTCTGGAGCTCTCTCAAAGTGACCATCGGGTTCTTGGTCACCTCCCTGACCAAGGCCCTTCTCCCCCGATTGCTCAGTTTGGCCGGGCGGCCAGCTCAAGGAAGAGTCTTTGTGGTTCTATACTTCTTCCATTCAAGAATGATGGAGGCCACTGTGTTCTTGGGGACCTTCAATGCTGCAGAAATGTTTTGGTACCCTTCCCCAGATCTGTGCCTCGACACAATCTTGTCTCGGAGCTCTACGGACAATTCCTTTGACCTCATGGCTTGGTTTTTGCTCTGACATGCACTGTCAACTGTGGGACCTTATATAGACAGGTGTGTGCCTTTCCAAATCATGTCCAATCAATTGAATTTACCGCAGGTGGAGTCCAATCAAGTTGTAGAAACATCTCAAGGTTAATCAATGGCAACAGGATGAACCTTAGCTCAATTTCGAGTCTCATAGCAAAGGGTCTGAATACTTATGTAAATAAGGTATTTCTGTTTTTTAATTTTAATACACTTGCCAAATTTTCTAAAAACCTGTTTTCACTGTCATTATGGGGTATTGTGTGTAGATTGATAAAAAAATAACAAATATTTATTCAATTTTAGAATAAGGCTGTAACGTAAAAGGTCAAGGGGTCTGAATACTGTATATTACTTACTGGTGTTAATCAGTCTCCGGTCTCCTCCTGTTCTTCTTCCTCCTCCTCCAATGTGACAGTCATCTCCCCCTCCTCCTCTTTCACTGCAACATCCTCCTCCTCTTTCACTCTGAACGCGTCATCCTCTTCTTTCACTGTAACATCCTCCTCCTCTTTCACTCTGAACGCGTCTTCCTCTTCTTTCACTGTAACATCCTCCTCCTCTTTCACTCTGAACGCGTCTTCCTCTTCTTTCACTGTAACGTCTTTCTCTTCTTCTTTCACGGTAACAGCTTCACCCTCTACTTGTTTTTGTATTGTAACATCCTCCTCTTCCTCCTCCTCCTCTTTCACTAGAGCTTCTTTCTCCGTCCAGCAGACCTCCTCTTCTTTAACAGGAGGAGAGTAGCTTAGTGAGCTCATGGTCGGGGGATGTTAGCTAGCTAGTTAGCATTAGCGACTGGACTAGTGCTAACTTAACGAGACAGCTAGCTAACAACAACGTAAATATTAAATTAAATAGGGTAACCCAGTAACGTTATATATGACAAAATGTGTTTAAAACACAGTGGCTAATATACCCAGAAACGGTCTAAAAAGCTTCTGAGGTGGTTGAAGCAGTGGCCATATCGTTGCTGAAGAAGCGTTTCGCCATCTGCTGACTGGAGTGGGTAACGCAGTTAAGGAAAAAGTTCTTTTGATTTTCAGACAAAAAGTTAATCAATTTCAATGATTGTTTTCTTTATTTCAAAAATAATATGTTACAACATTATATGAAATGTAACATATAAGGAAAAATTATTTGATTCATGCAAATTCATTGTTCACACACCTATTACACACACACGAATGCAACATGTATACACATTCCTCCATCCTGTTCCCCCGGTACCAAACACACATAGTGGACTGATTCTGTTCCCCCAGTACCAAACACATGTAGTGGACTGATTCTGTTCCCCCAGTACCAAACACATGTAGTGGACTGATTCTGTTCCCCCAGTACCAAACACATGTAGTGGACTGATTCTGTTCCCCCAGTACCAAACACATGTAGTGGACTGATTCTGCTCACCCAGTACCAAACACACATAGTGGACTGATTCTGTTCCCCCAGTACCTAACACATGTAGTGGACTGATTCTGTTCCCTCAGTACCAAACACATGTAGTGGACTGATTCTGTTCCCCCGGTACCAAACACATGTAGTGGACTGATTCTGTTCCCCCAGTACCAAACACATGTAGTGGACTGATTCTGTTCCCCCAGTACCAAACACATGTAGTGGACTGATTCTGCTCCCCCAGTACCAAACACACATAGTGGACTGATTCTGTTCCCCCAGTACCAAACACATGTAGTGGACTGATTCTGTTCCCCCAGTACCAAACACATGTAGTGGACTGATTCTGTTCCCCCGGTACCAAACACATGTAGTGGACTGATTCTGTTCCCCCAGTACCAAACACATGTAGTGGACTGATTCTGTTCCCCCAGTACCAAACACATGTAGTGGACTGATTCTGTTCCCCCAGTACCAAACACACATAGTGGACTGATTCTGTTCCCTCAGTACCAAACACACATAGTGGACTGATTCTGTTCCCCCAGTACCAAACACACATAGTGGACTGATTCTGTTCCCCGGTACCAAACACACATAGTGGACTGATTCTGTTCCCCCAGTACCTAACACATGTAGTGGACTGATTCTGTTCCCCAAGTACCAAACACATGTAGTGGTGGTGTTACTACTGTGGTGGTGTTACTACTGTGGTGGTGTGGTCTACTGTGGTGGTGTTACTACTGTGGTGGTGTTACTGCTGTGGTGGTGTTACTACTGTGGTGGTGTGGTCTACTGTGGTGGTGTGGTCTACTGTGGTGGTGTTACTACTGTGGTGGTGTTACTGCTGTGGTGGTGTTACTACTGTGGTGGTGTTACTACTGTGGTGGTGTGGTCTACTGTGGTGGTGTGGTCTACTGTGGTGGTGTTACTACTGTGGTCTACTGTGGTGGTGTGGACTACTGTGGTGGTTTTACTACTGTGGTGGTGTTACTACTGTGGTGGTGTTACTACTGTGGTGGTGTTACTACTGTGGTGGTGTGGTCTACTGTGGTGGTGTTACTACTGTGGTGGTGTTACTACTGTGGTGGTGTTACTGCTGTGGTGGTGTGGTCTACTGTGGTGGTGTTACTACTGTGGTGGTGTTACTACTGTGGTGGTGTTACTGCTGTGGTGGTGTTACTACTGTGGTGGTGTTACTACTGTGGTGGTGTGGTCTACTGTGGTGGTGTTACTGCTGTGGTGGTGTTACTACTGTGGTGGTGTTACTACTGTGGTGGTGTGGACTACTGTGGTGGTGTTACTACTGTGGTGGTGTTACTACTGTGGTGGTGTGGTCTACTGTGGTGGTGTGGTCTACTGTGGTGGTGTTACTACTGTGGTGGTGTGGTCTACTGTGGTGGTGTGGTCTACTGTGGTGGTGTGGTCTACTGTGGTGGTGTTACTACTGTGGTGGTGTGGTCTACTGTGGTGGTGTGGTCTACTGTGGTGGTGTGGTCTACTGTGGTGGTGTTACTACTGTGGTGGTGTTACTGCTGTGGTGGTGTTACTGCTGTGGTGGTGTTACTACTGTGGTGGTGTTACTACTGTGGTGGTGTTACTACTGTGGTGGTGTTACTACTGTGGTGGTGTTACTGCTGTGGTGGTGTTACTACTGTGGTGGTGTTACTACTGTGGTGGTGTGGTCTACTGTGGTGGTGTTACTACTGTGGTGGTGTTACTACTGTGGTGGTGTGGTCTACTGTGGTGGTGTTACTACTGTGGTGGTGTGGTCTACTGTGGTGGTGTTACTACTGTGGTGGTGTGGTCTACTGTGGTGGTGTTACTACTGTGGTGGTGTTACTACTGTGGTGGTGTGGTCTACTGTGGTGGTGTTACTACTGTGGTGGTGTTACTACTGTGGTGGTGTGGTCTACTGTGGTGGTGTGGTCTACTGTGGTGGTGTTACTACTGTGGTGGTGTTACTACTGTGGTGGTGTGGTCTACTGTGGTGGTGTGGTCTACTGTGGTGGTGTGGTCTACTGTGGTGGTGTGGACTACTGTGGTGGTGTTACTACTGTGGTGGTGTTACTACTGTGGTGGTGTTACTGCTGTGGTGGTGTTACTACTGTGGTGGTGTTACTACTGTGGTGGTGTGGTCTACTGTGGTGGTGTTACTACTGTGGTGGTGTTACTGCTGTGGTGGTGTTACTGCTGTGGTGGTGTTACTGCTGTGGTGGTGTTACTACTGTGGTGGTGTGGTCTACTGTGGTGGTGTTACTACTGTGGTGGTGTTACTGCTGTGGTGGTGTTACTACTGTGGTGGTGTTACTACTGTGGTGGTGTGGTCTACTGTGGTGGTGTTACTACTGTGGTGGTGTTACTGCTGTGGTGGTGTGGTCTACTGTGGTGGTGTTACTACTGTGGTGGTGTTACTACTGTGGTGGTGTTACTGCTGTGGTGGTGTTACTGCTGTGGTGGTGTTACTACTGTGGTGGTGTGGTCTACTGTGGTGGTGTTACTGCTGTGGTGGTGTTACTACTGTGGTGGTGTGGACTACTGTGGTGGTGTTACTACTGTGGTGGTGTTACTACTGTTGTGGTGTGGTCTACTGTGGTGGTGTGGACTACTGTGGTGGTGTTACTACTGTGGTGGTGTTACTACTGTTGTGGTGTGGTCTACTGTGGTGGTGTGGTCTACTGTGGTGGTGTTACTACTGTGGTGGTGTGGTCTACTGTGGTGGTGTTACTGCTGTGGTGGTGTTACTGCTGTGGTGGTGTTACTACTGTGGTGGTGTTACTACTGTGGTGGTGTTACTACTGTGGTGGTGTGGCCTACTGTGGTGGTGTGGCCTACTGTGGTGGTGTGGTCTACTGTGGTGGTGTGGTCTACTGTGGTGGTGTTACTACTGTGGTGGTGTTACTGCCGTGGTGGTGTTACTGCTGTGGTGGTGTTACTGCTGTGGTGGTGTTACTACTGTGGTGGTGTTACTACTGTGGTGGTGTGGCCTACTGTGGTGGTGTGGCCTACTGTGGTGGTGTGGTCTACTGTGGTGGTGTGGTCTACTGTGGTGGTGTTACTACTGTGGTGGTGTTACTGCCGTGGTGGTGTTACTGCTGTGGTGGTGTTACTGCTGTGGTGGTGTTACTACTGTGGTGGTGTTACTACTGTGGTGTGGTGGTGTGGTCTACTGTGGTGGTGTTACTACTGTGGTGGTGTGGACTACTGTGGTGGTGTTACTACTGTGGTGGTGTGGACTACTGTGGTGGTGTGGTCTACTGTGGTGGTGTTACTACTGTGGTGGTGTTACTACTGTGGTGGTGTGGTCTACTGTGGTGGTGTTACTACTGTGGTGGTGTGGTCTACTGTGGTGGTGTGGTCTACTGTGGTGGTGTGGTCTACTGTGGTGGTGTGGACTACTGTGGTGGTGTTACTACTGTGGTGGTGTTACTGCTGTGGTGGTGTTACTACTGTGGTGGTGTTACTACTGTGGTGGTGTGGTCTACTGTGGTGGTGTTACTGCTGTGGTGGTGTTACTGCTGTGGTGGTGTTACTGCTGTGGTGGTGTTACTGCTGTGGTGGTGTTACTACTGTGGTGGTGTTACTACTGTGGTGGTGTTACTACTGTTGTGGTGTGGTCTACTGTGGTGGTGTTACTGCTGTGGTGGTGTGGTCTACTGTTGGGGTGTTACTACTGTGGTGGTGTTACTACTGTGGTGGTGTTACTACTGTGGTGGTGTGGACTACTGTGGTGGTGTGGTCTACTGTGGTGGTGTTACTGCTGTGGGGGTGTTACTACTGTGGTGGTGTTACTACTGTGGTGGTGTTACTACTGTGGTGGTGTTACTACTGTGGTGGTGTTACTACTGTTGTGGTGTGGTCTACTGTTGTGGTGTGGTCTACTGTGGGGGTGTTACTACTGTGGTGGTGTTACTACTGTGGTGGTGTGGTCTACTGTGGTGGTGTTACTACTGTTGTGGTGTGGTCTACTGTGGTGGTGTGGTCTACTGTGGTGGTGTTACTACCGTGGTGGTGTGGTCTGCTGTGGTGGTGTTACTACTGTGGTGGTGTGGTCTACTGTGGTGGTGTGGTCTACTGTGGTGGTGTTACTACTGTGGTGGTGTTACTACTGTGGTGGTGTTACTACTGTGGTGGTGTGGTCTACTGTGGTGGTGTGGTCTACTGTGGTGGTGTGGTCTACTGTGGTGGTGTTACTACTGTGGTGGTGTGGTCTACTGTGGTGGTGTGGTCTACTGTGGTGGTGTGGTCTACTGTGGTGGTGTGGTCTACTGTGGTGGTGTTACTACTGTGGTGGTGTGGTCTACTGTGGTGGTGTGGTCTACTGTGGTGGTGTGGTCTACTGTGGTGGTGTGGTTTACTGTGGTGGTGTTACTACTGTGGTGGTGTGGTCTACTGTGGTGGTGTTACTACTGTGGTGGTGTTACTACTGTGGTGGTGTGGTCTACTGTGGTGGTGTGGTCTACTGTGGTGGTGTTACTACTGTGGTGGTGTTACTACTGTGGTGGTGTGGTCTACTGTGGTGGTGTGGTCTACTGTGGTGGTGTGGTCTACTGTGGTGGTGTGGTCTACTGTGGTGGTGTTACTACTGTGGTGGTGTGGTCTACTGTGGTGGTGTGGTCTACTGTGGTGGTGTGGTCTACTGTGGTGGTGTGGTCTACTGTGGTGGTGTGGTCTACTGTGGTGGTGTTACTACTGTGGTGGTGTTACTACTGTGGTGGTGTGGTCTACTGTGGTGGTGTGGTCTACTGTGGTGGTGTTACTACTGTGGTGGTGTTACTACTGTGGTGGTGTGGTCTACTGTGGTGGTGTTACTACTGTGGTGGTGTGGTCTACTGTGGTGGTGTGGTCTACTGTGGTGGTGTTACTACTGTGGTGGTGTGGTCTACTGTGGTGGTGTGGTCTACTGTGGTGGTGTTACTACCGTGGTGGTGTGGTCTGCTGTGGTGGTGTTACTACTGTGGTGGTGTGGTCTACTGTGGTGGTGTGGTCTACTGTGGTGGTGTTACTACTGTGGTGGTGTTACTACTGTGGTGGTGTTACTACTGTGGTGGTGTGGTCTACTGTGGTGGTGTGGTCTACTGTGGTGGTGTGGTCTACTGTGGTGGTGTTACTACTGTGGTGGTGTGGTCTACTGTGGTGGTGTGGTCTACTGTGGTGGTGTGGTCTACTGTGGTGGTGTGGTCTACTGTGGTGGTGTTACTACTGTGGTGGTGTGGTCTACTGTGGTGGTGTGGTCTACTGTGGTGGTGTGGTCTACTGTGGTGGTGTGGTTTACTGTGGTGGTGTTACTACTGTGGTGGTGTTACTACTGTGGTGGTGTGGTCTACTGTGGTGGTGTGGTCTACTGTGGTGGTGTTACTACTGTGGTGGTGTTACTACTGTGGTGGTGTGGTCTACTGTGGTGGTGTTACTACTGTGGTGGTGTGGTCTACTGTGGTGGTGTGGTCTACTGTGGTGGTGTTACTACTGTGGTGGTGTGGTCTACTGTGGTGGTGTGGTCTACTGTGGTGGTGTTACTACCGTGGTGGTGTGGTCTGCTGTGGTGGTGTTACTACTGTGGTGGTGTGGTCTACTGTGGTGGTGTGGTCTACTGTGGTGGTGTGGTCTACTGTGGTGGTGTGTCGGTAGCCTGTAGAGATCATTCCACACTCTCTGTTCTACTACCCAGGTCTGGTATTGGCGATCATTCCACACTCTGTGTTCTACTACCCAGGTCTGGTATTGGCGATCATTCCACACACTCTGTGTTCTGCTACCCAGGTCTGGTATTGGCGATCATTCCACACTCTGTGTTCTGCTACCCAGGTCTGGTATTGGTGATCATTCCACACTCTGTGGAATGATGTATTTCCTGATGTTTAATCAGAGACCTTGAATCAGAGTATCTATTCTCACACTGATCACAGCTATGAGGTTTATAACCAGTATGTGTTCTCTGGTGTACTACCAGGTTGCCTGAGGTAGCAAAACTCACCCCACAGTCAGAGCAGTGGTAAGGTTTCTCTCCAGTGTGGGTTCGCTTATGACAAGTCAGGCTGCTTGAGAAGGAAAATCTCTTCTCACACCAATCACAACCATAAGGCTTCTCTCCGGTGTGGGTTCTCTGGTGTGATATCAGGGATGCTGACCGAGTGAATCTCTTTCCACACTGATCACAGCTATAAGGCTTCTCTCCTGTGTGGGTTCTCAGGTGCAGTGGTAAGGCTTCTCTCCTGTGTGGGTTCTCAGGTGCAGTGGTAAGGCTTCTCTCCTGTGTGGGTTCTCGGGTGCAGTGGTAAGGCTTCTCTCCTGTGTGGGTTCTCAGGTGCAGTGGTAAGGCTTCTCTCCTGTGTGGGTTCTCGGGTGCAGTGGTAAGGCTTCTCTCCTGTGTGTACACGCTGGTGTACAATCAGTTTACCTGAGGTAGCAAAACTCTTCCCACATTGATCACAACCATAAGATTTCTCTCCTGTGTGTGTTCTCTGGTGTGATTTCAATGAATATGATCTAGAGAAGCTCATTCCACACTGAGAGCAGTGGTACGGCTTTTTTCCTGTGTGGATTCTCTGCTGTATTTTAAGTTCTGATGAAGATTTGCAATTCTTCTCACAGCCAGAGCAGCAGTGAGGTTTCTTCCCTGTGGCTCTCCGCTGGGGTTTCTCGAGGTGTTCTGATCTGGAGAGACTCTTCTCTGCCTCGTCGGCATCATGATGTTGTTGAGGCTCCCCAGAGGATCCAAGATAGTCACGTCTCTCTCCTGTGCGAACGATAAAGTCAGACAGATTAAATACTTTTACAAATCCTTGTCTTCTAACAATAAGACAGTCAAGTGAGCAACAATAGTCAATAAAATTGATAGGCTTAAATAATTTTTGTCTTACAATAAGTTATTCCAGTTGCTGAAACCTTAGACAGTGCTCCAGACAACTTTAGGTCACCAATATTATTACGGTTATTATTTGATTTTTTTTTTTTTTTATGTATGCACTCACTAAACTGTAAGTCGCTCTGGATAAGAGCGTCTGCTAAATGACTAAAATTGAGTACATGTAAATAGTAAACCACAGCAAATAAAACCACTTCAAATATGGATCAATAAATCAATCAATAAATTATATTACTTTATACTAATACAACTGCTCAGAGAAATAGATTTTGTTTAACAAGTCATTTAAAAAAGCATTATTGGCACCCTTGTTTTCAACACTCCAGCACCCTCCCCTTGCCAGGATAACGACACTGAGCCTTTTTCTTCTAAAATGTTTTATGAGATTGGAGAACAAATTGGGAGGGATCTTAGACCATTCCTCCATACAGAATCTTTCCAGATCCTTGATATCCTTCGTCTGCGCTTATGGACTGCCCCTCTTCAATTCAAACCACAGGTCCGGAGACTGAGATGGCCATTTTAAAAAGTGTTGATTTTGTGGTCAATTAACAATTTCTTTGTGGATTTTGATGTGTGCTGGGGGTTACGGTCTTGCTGGAAGATCCACTTGCAGCCAAGTTTCAGCCTCCCGGCAGAGGCAACCAGGACTTCGGCAAAAATAGCCTGGTACTGGGTAAAGTTCATGATGCCGTTGAACTTAACAAGGGCCCCAGGACCAGTGGAAGCAACTTAGCCCCATAACATCAAAGACCCAGCACCGTATTTGACAGTAGGGACGAGGTATTTTCTGCATATGCATTGTTCTATTGAAGGCCTAACCCACCACTGGTGTGTGTGGCTAAAAAGCTCTATCTTCATGTTTTATTTCACCTTTATTTAACCAGGTAAGCCAGTTGAGAACAAGTTCTCATTTACAACTGCGACCTGGCCAAGATAAAGCAAAGCAGTGCGATAAAAACAACAACAGAGTTACATATGGGGTAAAACAAAACATAAAGTCAAAAATACAACAGAAAATATATATACAGTGTGTGCAAATGTAGCAAGTTATGGAGGTAAGGCAATAAATAGGCTATAGTGCAAAATAATTACAATTAGTATTAACACTGGAATGATAGATGTGCAAGAGATGATGTGCAAATAGAGATACTGGGGTGCAAAAGAGTAAAATAAATAACAATATAGGGATGAGGTAGTTGGGTGGGCTAATTTCAGATGGGCTGTGTACAGGTGCAGTGATCGGTAAGGTGCTCTGACAACTGATGCTTAAAGTTAGTGAGGGAGATAAGAGTCTCCAGCTTCAGAGATTTTTGCAATTCGTTCCAGTCATTTGCAGCAGAGAACTGGAAGGAATGGCGGCCAAAGGAGGTGTTGGCTTTGGGGATGACCAGTGAGATATACCTGCTGGAGCGCAGACTACGGGTGGGTGCTGCTATGGTGACCAATGAGCTAAGATAAGGCGGGGATTTGCCTAGCAGTGATTTATAGATGGCCTGGAGCCAGTGGGTTTGACGACGAACATGTACTGAGGACCAGCCAACAAGAGCTTTGGAGACAAAACGGATGGCACTGTGATAGACTACATCCAATTTGCTGAGTAGAGTGTTGGAGGCTATTTTGTAAATGACATCGCCGAAGTCAAGGATCGGTAGGATAGTCAGTTTTACGAGGGCATGTTTGGCAGCATGAGTGAAGGAGGCTTTGTTGCGAAATAGGAAGCCGATTCTAGATCTAACTTTTGATTGGAGATGCTTAATGTGAGTCTGGAAGGAGAGTTTACAGTCTAACCAGACACCTAGGTATTTGTAGTTGTCCACATACCCTAGGTCAGACCCGTCGAGAGTAGTGATTCTAGTCGGGTGGGCGCGTGCCAGCAGCGTTCGATTGAAGAGCATGCATTTTAGTTGTACTAGTGTTTAAGAGCAGTTGGAGGCTACTGAAGGAGTGTTGTATGGCATTGAAGCTCGTTTGGAGGTTTGTTAACACAGTGTCCAATGAAGGGCCAGATGTATACAAAATGGTGTCGTCTGCGTAGAGGTGGATCTGAGAGTCACCAGCAGCAAGAGCGACATCATTGATATACACGGAGAAAAGAGTCAGCCCAAGAATTGAACCCTGTGGCACCCCCATAGAGGCTGCCATAGGTCCAGACAACAGGCCCTCCGATTTGACACATTGAACTCTATCTGAGAAGAAGTTGGTGAACCAGGCGAGGCAGTCATTTGAGAAACCAGGGCTATTTAGTCTGCCAATAAGAATGCGGTGGTTGACAGAGTCGAAAGCCTTGGCCAGGTCGATGAAGACGGCTGCACAGTACTGTCTATTATCGATCGCGGTTATAATATCGTTTAGGACCTTGAGCGTGGCTGAAGTGCACCCATGACCAGCTCGGAAACCGGATTGCATAGCGGAGAAGGTACGGTGGGATTCGAATGGTCGGGTGATCTGTTTGTTAACTTGGCATTCATGTCATCTGACCACAGCACCGCCTGGAGTTTGATCAACGGAGACTGATCAGAGAGGCTACCAAGAGAGTCCAATGGCAACTTCGAAAGAGCTACAGGCTTCTATGGCCAAAACTGGTCACAGTGTACATGTGTCAACAATATCCCAAGCACTCCACAAATCTGTCATGTATGGTAGGGCTGGCCAGGAAGCAAGCCATTACTCAAGAAAGACCTTGAATCCCGTTTTGAAGTATATGCAAACAAACAAAACAAAACTGGAGATTCCGTAGCCATGTGGCAAAAAAATGAAACTCTTTGGCCTAAATGCAAAAAGCGTTAAGATTGGCGCAAACCCAACATGGCACATCACCCCTACTGTGAAGCATGGTGGTGGCGGCATCATGTTATGGGGATGTTTTTTCATCATCAGGGGCACTTTATCAGGATAGAAGGGGGGAAAGTATGGAGCAATGTACATAAAAGTCATTGAGGAAAACCTGCTGCCCTCTGCAAGAAAGCTGAAACTTTCAGCATGACAACGCCCCAGATCACACAGCCAAAGCCTTTCAGCATGACAACGCCCCGGATCAGACAGCCAAAGCCTTTCAGCATGACAACGCCCCAGAGATCACACAGCCAAAGCCTTTCAGCATGACAACGCCCCGGATCACACAGCCAAACCCTTTCAGCATGACAACGCCCCAGAGATCACACAGCCAAAGCCTTTCAGCATGACAACGCCCCGGATCACACAGCCAAAGCCTTTCAGCATGACAACGCCCCAGAGATCACACAGCCAAAGCCTTTCAGCATGACAACGCCCCAGAGATCACACAGCCAAAGCCTTTCAGCATGACAACGCCCCAGAGATCACACAGCCAAAGCCTTTCAGCATGACAACGCCCCAGATCACACAGCCAAAGCCTTTCAGCATGACAACGCCCCAGAGATCACACAGCCAAAGCCTTTCAGCATGACAACGCCCCAGAGATCACACAGCCAAAGCCTTTCAGCATGACAACGCCCCAGAGATCACACAGCCAAAGCCTTTCAGCATGACAACGCCCCAGATCACACAGCCAAAGCCTTTCAGCATGACAACGCCCCGGATCACACAGCCAAAGCCTTTCAGCATGACAACGCCCCGGATCACACAGCCAAAGCCTTTCAGCATGACAACGCCCCAGATCACACAGCCAAAGCCTTTCAGCATGACAACGCCCCGGATCACACAGCCAAAGCCTTTCAGCATGACAACGCCCCAGAGATCACACAGCCAAAGCCTTTCAGCATGACAACGCCCCAGAGATCACACAGCCAAAGCCTTTCAGCATGACAACGCCCCAGAGATCACACAGCCAAAGCCTTTCAGCATGACAACGCCCCAGATCACACAGCCAAAGCCTTTCAGCATGACAACGCCCCAGATCACACAGCCAAAGCCTTTCAGCATGACAACGCCCCGGATCACACAGCCAAAGCCTTTCAGCATGACAACGCCCGGATCACACAGCCAAAGCCTTTCAGCATGACAACGCCCCCGGGATCACACAGCCAAAGCCTTTCAGCATGACAACGCCCCGGATCACACAGCCAAAGCCTTTCAGCATGACAACGCCCCGGATCACACAGCCAAAGCCTTTCAGCATGACAACGCCCCGGATCACACAGCCAAAGCCTTTCAGCATGACAACGCCCCAGATCACACAGCCAAAGCCTTTCAGCATGACAACGCCCCAGGATCACACAGCCAAAGCCTTTCAGCATGACAACGCCCCAGAGATCACACAGCCAAAGCCTTTCAGCATGACAACGCCCCAGAGATCACACAGCCAAAGCCTTTCAGCATGACAACGCCCCAGAGATCACACAGCCAAAGCCTTTCAGCATGACAACGCCCCCGAGATCACACAGCCAAAGCCTTTCAGCATGACAACGCCCCGGATCACACAGCCAAAGCCTTTCAGCATGACAACGCCCCGGATCACACAGCCAAAGCCTTTCAGCATGACAACGCCCCGGATCACACAGCCAAAGCCTTTCAGCATGACAACGCCCCAGAGATCACACAGCCAAAGCCTTTCAGCATGACAACGCCCCAGAGATCACACAGCCAAAGCCTTTCAGCATGACAACGCCCCAGATCACACAGCCATAGCCTTTCAGCATGACAACGCCCCAGAGATCACACAGCCAAAGCCTTTCAGCATGACAACGCCCCGGATCACACAGCCAAAGCCTTTCAGCATGACAACGCCCCAGAGATCACACAGCCAAAGCCTTTCAGCATGACAACGCCCCAGAGATCACACAGCCAAAGCCTTTCAGCATGACAACGCCCCGAGATCACACAGCCAAAGCCTTTCAGCATGACAACGCCCCAGAGATCACACAGCCAAAGCCTTTCAGCATGACAACGCCCCCAGATCACACAGCCAAAGCCTTTCAGCATGACAACGCCCCAGAGATCACACAGCCAAAGCCTTTCAGCATGACAACGCCCCGGATCACACAGCCAAAGCCTTTCAGCATGACAACGCCCCCGGATCACACAGCCAAAGCCTTTCAGCATGACAACGCCCCAGAGATCACACAGCCAAAGCCTTTCAGCATGACAACGCCCCAGATCACACAGCCAAAGCCTTTCAGCATGACAACGCCCCGGATCACACAGCCAAAGCCTTTCAGCATGACAACGCCCCCGGATCACACAGCCAAAGCCTTTCAGCATGACAACGCCCCGGATCACACAGCCAAAGCCTTTCAGCATGACAACGCCCCAGAGATCACACAGCCAAAGCCTTTCAGCATGACAACGCCCCAGATCACACAGCCAAAGCCTTTCAGCATGACAACGCCCCAGAGATCACACAGCCAAAGCCTTTCAGCATGACAACGCCCCGGATCACACAGCCAAAGCCTTTCAGCATGACAACACCCCAGAGATCACACAGCCAAAGCCTTTCAGCATGACAACGCCCCGGATCACACAGCCAAAGCCTTTCAGCATGACAACGCCCCCGAGATCACACAGCCAAAGCCTTTCAGCATGACAACGCCCCAGATCACACAGCCAAAGCCTTTCAGCATGACAACGCCCCAGAGATCACACAGCCAAAGCCTTTCAGCATGACAACGCCCCGGATCACACAGCCAAAGCCTTTCAGCATGACAACGCCCCAGATCACACAGCCAAAGCCTTTCAGCATGACAACGCCCCGGATCACACAGCCAAAGCCTTTCAGCATGACAACGCCCCGAGATCACACAGCCAAAGCCTTTCAGCATGACAACGCCCCCGAGATCACACAGCCAAAGCCTTTCAGCATGACAACGCCCCAGAGATCACACAGCCAAAGCCTTTCAGCATGACAACGCCCCAGAGATCACACAGCCAAAGCCTTTCAGCATGACAACGCCCCAGATCACACAGCCAAAGCCTTTCAGCATGACAACGCCCCAGAGATCACACAGCCAAAGCCTTTCAGCATGACAACGCCCCGAGATCACACAGCCAAAGCCTTTCAGCATGACAACGCCCCCGAGATCACACAGCCAAAGCCTTTCAGCATGACAACGCCCCAGAGATCACACAGCCAAAGCCTTTCAGCATGACAACGCCCCAGAGATCACACAGCCAAAGCCTTTCAGCATGACAACGCCCCAGAGATCACACAGCCAAAGCCTTTCAGCATGACAACGCCCCAGAGATCACACAGCCAAAGCCTTTCAGCATGACAACGCCCCGAGATCACACAGCCAAAGCCTTTCAGCATGACAACGCCCCAGAGATCACACAGCCAAAGCCTTTCAGCATGACAACGCCCCAGAGATCACACAGCCAAAGCCTTTCAGCATGACAACGCCCCAGAGATCACACAGCCAAAGCCTTTCAGCATGACAACGCCCCAGAGATCACACAGCCAAAGCCTTTCAGCATGACAACGCCCCAGAGATCACACAGCCAAAGCCTTTCAGCATGACAACGCCCCCGAGATCACACAGCCAAAGCCTTTCAGCATGACAACGCCCCGGATCACACAGCCAAAGCCTTTCAGCATGACAACGCCCCAGAGATCACACAGCCAAAGCCTTTCAGCATGACAACGCCCCAGGATCACACAGCCAAAGCCTTTCAGCATGACAACGCCCCAGAGATCACACAGCCAAAGCCTTTCAGCATGACAACGCCCCAGAGATCACACAGCCAAAGCCTTTCAGCATGACAACGCCCCAGAGATCACACAGCCAAAGCCTTTCAGCATGACAACGCCCCAGAGATCACACAGCCAAAGCCTTTCAGCATGACAACGCCCCGAGATCACACAGCCAAAGCCTTTCAGCATGACAACGCCCCAGAGATCACACAGCCAAAGCCTTTCAGCATGACAACGCCCCAGAGATCACACAGCCAAAGCCTTTCAGCATGACAACGCCCCAGATCACACAGCCAAAGCCTTTCAGCATGACAACGCCCCAGAGATCACACAGCCAAAGCCTTTCAGCATGACAACGCCCAGATCACACAGCCAAAGCCTTTCAGCATGACAACGCCCCAGATCACACAGCCAAAGCCTTTCAGCATGACAACGCCCCAGAGATCACACAGCCAAAGCCTTTCAGCATGACAACGCCCCAGGATCACACAGCCAAAGCCTTTCAGCATGACAACGCCCCAGGATCACACAGCCAAAGCCTTTCAGCATGACAACGCCCCAGAGATCACACAGCCAAAGCCTTTCAGCATGACAACGCCCCGAGATCACACAGCCAAAGCCTTTCAGCATGACAACGCCCCAGAGATCACACAGCCAAAGCCTTTCAGCATGACAACGCCCCAGAGATCACACAGCCAAAGCCTTTCAGCATGACAACGCCCCGAGATCACACAGCCAAAGCCTTTCAGCATGACAACGCCCCGAGATCACACAGCCAAAGCCTTTCAGCATGACAACGCCCCAGAGATCACACAGCCAAAGCCTTTCAGCATGACAACGCCCCAGATCACACAGCCAAAGCCTTTCAGCATGACAACGCCCCAGAGATCACACAGCCAAAGCCTTTCAGCATGACAACGCCCCAGAGATCACACAGCCAAAGCCTTTCAGCATGACAACGCCCCGGAATCACACAGCCAAAGCCTTTCAGCATGACAACGCCCCGAGATCACACAGCCAAAGCCTTTCAGCATGACAACGCCCCAGAATCACACAGCCAAAGCCTTTCAGCATGACAACGCCCCAGATCACACAGCCAAAGCCTTTCAGCATGACAACGCCCCGAGATCACACAGCCAAAGCCTTTCAGCATGACAACGCCCCAGAGATCACACAGCCAAAGCCTTTCAGCATGACAACGCCCCAGAGATCACACAGCCAAAGCCTTTCAGCATGACAACGCCCCAGATCACACAGCCAAAGCCTTTCAGCATGACAACGCCCCAGAGATCACACAGCCAAAGCCTTTCAGCATGACAACGCCCCAGAGATCACACAGCCAAAGCCTTTCAGCATGACAACGCCCCAGAGATCACACAGCCAAAGCCTTTCAGCATGACAACGCCCCCAGAGATCACACAGCCAAAGCCTTTCAGCATGACAACGCCCCGGATCACACAGCCAAAGCCTTTCAGCATGACAACGCCCCAGAATCACACAGCCAAAGCCTTTCAGCATGACAACGCCCCAGAGATCACACAGCCAAAGCCTTTCAGCATGACAACGCCCCGAGATCACACAGCCAAAGCCTTTCAGCATGACAACGCCCCGAGATCACACAGCCAAAGCCTTTCAGCATGACAACGCCCCAGAGATCACACAGCCAAAGCCTTTCAGCATGACAACGCCCCAGATCACACAGCCAAAGCCTTTCAGCATGACAACGCCCCAGAGATCACACAGCCAAAGCCTTTCAGCATGACAACGCCCCCAGATCACACAGCCAAAGCCTTTCAGCATGACAACGCCCCAGAGATCACACAGCCAAAGCCTTTCAGCATGACAACGCCCCAGAGATCACACAGCCAAAGCCTTTCAGCATGACAACGCCCCAGAGATCACACAGCCAAAGCCTTTCAGCATGACAACGCCCCCAGATCACACAGCCAAAGCCTTTCAGCATGACAACGCCCCAGAGATCACACAGCCAAAGCCTTTCAGCATGACAACGCCCCAGAGATCACACAGCCAAAGCCTTTCAGCATGACAACGCCCCAGATCACACAGCCAAAGCCTTTCAGCATGACAACGCCCCAGAGATCACACAGCCAAAGCCTTTCAGCATGACAACGCCCCGGATCACACAGCCAAAGCCTTTCAGCATGACAACGCCCCCGAGATCACACAGCCAAAGCCTTTCAGCATGACAACGCCCCAGAGATCACACAGCCAAAGCCTTTCAGCATGACAACGCCCCAGAGATCACACAGCCAAAGCCTTTCAGCATGACAACGCCCCAGAGATCACACAGCCAAAGCCTTTCAGCATGACAACGCCCCAGAGATCACACAGCCAAAGCCTTTCAGCATGACAACGCCCCAGATCACACAGCCAAAGCCTTTCAGCATGACAACGCCCCAGAGATCACACAGCCAAAGCCTTTCAGCATGACAACGCCCCAGATCACACAGCCAAAGCCTTTCAGCATGACAACGCCCCAGAGATCACACAGCCAAAGCCTTTCAGCATGACAACGCCCCGAGATCACACAGCCAAAGCCTTTCAGCATGACAACGCCCCGAGATCACACAGCCAAAGCCTTTCAGCATGACAACGCCCCCAGAGTCACACAGCCAAAGCCTTTCAGCATGACAACGCCCCAGAATCACACAGCCAAAGCCTTTCAGCATGACAACGCCCCCGAGATCACACAGCCAAAGCCTTTCAGCATGACAACGCCCCCAGATCACACAGCCAAAGCCTTTCAGCATGACAACGCCCCAGAGATCACACAGCCAAAGCCTTTCAGCATGACAACGCCCCGAGATCACACAGCCAAAGCCTTTCAGCATGACAACGCCCCAGAGATCACACAGCCAAAGCCTTTCAGCATGACAACGCCCCAGAGATCACACAGCCAAAGCCTTTCAGCATGACAACGCCCCGAGATCACACAGCCAAAGCCTTTCAGCATGACAACGCCCCGAGATCACACAGCCAAAGCCTTTCAGCATGACAACGCCCCAGGATCACACAGCCAAAGCCTTTCAGCATGACAACGCCCCAGATCACACAGCCAAAGCCTTTCAGCATGACAACGCCCCAGAGATCACACAGCCAAAGCCTTTCAGCATGACAACGCCCCCAGAGATCACACAGCCAAAGCCTTTCAGCATGACAACGCCCCAGAGATCACACAGCCAAAGCCTTTCAGCATGACAACGCCCCAGATCACACAGCCAAAGCCTTTCAGCATGACAACGCCCCAGAGATCACACAGCCAAAGCCTTTCAGCATGACAACGCCCCAGAATCACACAGCCAAAGCCTTTCAGCATGACAACGCCCCGGATCACACAGCCAAAGCCTTTCAGCATGACAACGCCCCAGAGATCACACAGCCAAAGCCTTTCAGCATGACAACGCCCCAGATCACACAGCCAAAGCCTTTCAGCATGACAACGCCCCAGATCACACAGCCAAAGCCTTTCAGCATGACAACGCCCCCGGGATCACACAGCCAAAGCCTTTCAGCATGACAACGCCCCGAGATCACACAGCCAAAGCCTTTCAGCATGACAACGCCCCAGATCACACAGCCAAAGCCTTTCAGCATGACAACGCCCCCGAGATCACACAGCCAAAGCCTTTCAGCATGACAACGCCCCAGATCACACAGCCAAAGCCTTTCAGCATGACAACGCCCCAGAGATCACACAGCCAAAGCCTTTCAGCATGACAACGCCCCCGAGATCACACAGCCAAAGCCTTTCAGCATGACAACGCCCCAGAGATCACACAGCCAAAGCCTTTCAGCATGACAACGCCCCGAGATCACACAGCCAAAGCCTTTCAGCATGACAACGCCCCAGATCACACAGCCAAAGCCTTTCAGCATGACAACGCCCCAGAGATCACACAGCCAAAGCCTTTCAGCATGACAACGCCCCAGATCACACAGCCAAAGCCTTTCAGCATGACAACGCCCCAGAGATCACACAGCCAAAGCCTTTCAGCATGACAACGCCCCAGATCACACAGCCAAAGCCTTTCAGCATGACAACGCCCCCGAGATCACACAGCCAAAGCCTTTCAGCATGACAACGCCCCAGAGATCACACAGCCAAAGCCTTTCAGCATGACAACGCCCCAGAGATCACACAGCCAAAGCCTTTCAGCATGACAACGCCCCAGAATCACACAGCCAAAGCCTTTCAGCATGACAACGCCCCAGATCACACAGCCAAAGCCTTTCAGCATGACAACGCCCCAGATCACACAGCCAAAGCCTTTCAGCATGACAACGCCCCAGATCACACAGCCAAAGCCTTTCAGCATGACAACGCCCCAGAGATCACACAGCCAAAGCCTTTCAGCATGACAACGCCCCAGAGATCACACAGCCAAAGCCTTTCAGCATGACAACGCCCCAGAGATCACACAGCCAAAGCCTTTCAGCATGACAACGCCCCAGAGATCACACAGCCAAAGCCTTTCAGCATGACAACGCCCCAGGGATCACACAGCCAAAGCCTTTCAGCATGACAACGCCCCAGAGATCACACAGCCAAAGCCTTTCAGCATGACAACGCCCCAGAGATCACACAGCCAAAGCCTTTCAGCATGACAACGCCCCAGAGATCACACAGCCAAAGCCTTTCAGCATGACAACGCCCCAGAGATCACACAGCCAAAGCCTTTCAGCATGACAACGCCCCAGAGATCACACAGCCAAAGCCTTTCAGCATGACAACGCCCCAGATCACACAGCCAAAGCCTTTCAGCATGACAACGCCCCAGTCACACAGCCAAAGCCTTTCAGCATGACAACGCCCCAGAGATCACACAGCCAAAGCCTTTCAGCATGACAACGCCCCGAGATCACACAGCCAAAGCCTTTCAGCATGACAACGCCCCAGAGATCACACAGCCAAAGCCTTTCAGCATGACAACGCCCCAGAGATCACACAGCCAAAGCCTTTCAGCATGACAACGCCCCAGATCACACAGCCAAAGCCTTTCAGCATGACAACGCCCCAGAGATCACACAGCCAAAGCCTTTCAGCATGACAACGCCCCAGAGATCACACAGCCAAAGCCTTTCAGCATGACAACGCCCCAGAGATCACACAGCCAAAGCCTTTCAGCATGACAACGCCCCGAGATCACACAGCCAAAGCCTTTCAGCATGACAACGCCCCAGAGATCACACAGCCAAAGCCTTTCAGCATGACAACGCCCCGAGATCACACAGCCAAAGCCTTTCAGCATGACAACGCCCCAGATCACACAGCCAAAGCCTTTCAGCATGACAACGCCCCAGAGATCACACAGCCAAAGCCTTTCAGCATGACAACGCCCCAGAGATCACACAGCCAAAGCCTTTCAGCATGACAACGCCCCAGAGATCACACAGCCAAAGCCTTTCAGCATGACAACGCCCCAGAGATCACACAGCCAAAGCCTTTCAGCATGACAACGCCCCGAGATCACACAGCCAAAGCCTTTCAGCATGACAACGCCCCAGAGATCACACAGCCAAAGCCTTTCAGCATGACAACGCCCCAGATCACACAGCCAAAGCCTTTCAGCATGACAACGCCCCAGAGATCACACAGCCAAAGCCTTTCAGCATGACAACGCCCCAGAGATCACACAGCCAAAGCCTTTCAGCATGACAACGCCCCAGAGATCACACAGCCAAAGCCTTTCAGCATGACAACGCCCCGAGATCACACAGCCAAAGCCTTTCAGCATGACAACGCCCCAGGATCACACAGCCAAAGCCTTTCAGCATGACAACGCCCCGAGATCACACAGCCAAAGCCTTTCAGCATGACAACGCCCCCAGATCACACAGCCAAAGCCTTTCAGCATGACAACGCCCCCGAGATCACACAGCCAAAGCCTTTCAGCATGACAACGCCCCAGAGATCACACAGCCAAAGCCTTTCAGCATGACAACGCCCCCAGATCACACAGCCAAAGCCTTTCAGCATGACAACGCCCCAGAGATCACACAGCCAAAGCCTTTCAGCATGACAACGCCCCAGAGATCACACAGCCAAAGCCTTTCAGCATGACAACGCCCCAGAGATCACACAGCCAAAGCCTTTCAGCATGACAACGCCCCAGAGATCACACAGCCAAAGCCTTTCAGCATGACAACGCCCCAGCGATCACACAGCCAAAGCCTTTCAGCATGACAACGCCCCAGAGATCACACAGCCAAAGCCTTTCAGCATGACAACGCCCCAGAGATCACACAGCCAAAGCCTTTCAGCATGACAACGCCCCAGAGATCACACAGCCAAAGCCTTTCAGCATGACAACGCCCCAGAGATCACACAGCCAAAGCCTTTCAGCATGACAACGCCCCAGAGATCACACAGCCAAAGCCTTTCAGCATGACAACGCCCCAGAGATCACACAGCCAAAGCCTTTCAGCATGACAACGCCCCAAGATCACACAGCCAAAGCCTTTCAGCATGACAACGCCCCAGAGATCACACAGCCAAAGCCTTTCAGCATGACAACGCCCCGAGATCACACAGCCAAAGCCTTTCAGCATGACAACGCCCCAGAGATCACACAGCCAAAGCCTTTCAGCATGACAACGCCCCAGAGATCACACAGCCAAAGCCTTTCAGCATGACAACGCCCCAGAGATCACACAGCCAAAGCCTTTCAGCATGACAACGCCCCAGATCACACAGCCAAAGCCTTTCAGCATGACAACGCCCCGGATCACACAGCCAAAGCCTTTCAGCATGACAACGCCCCAGAGATCACACAGCCAAAGCCTTTCAGCATGACAACGCCCCAGAGATCACACAGCCAAAGCCTTTCAGCATGACAACGCCCCAGAGATCACACAGCCAAAGCCTTTCAGCATGACAACGCCCCAGAGATCACACAGCCAAAGCCTTTCAGCATGACAACGCCCCGGATCACACAGCCAAAGCCTTTCAGCATGACAACGCCCCAGATCACACAGCCAAAGCCTTTCAGCATGACAACGCCCCCAGATCACACAGCCAAAGCCTTTCAGCATGACAACGCCCCAGAGATCACACAGCCAAAGCCTTTCAGCATGACAACGCCCCAGAGATCACACAGCCAAAGCCTTTCAGCATGACAACGCCCCAGAGATCACACAGCCAAAGCCTTTCAGCATGACAACGCCCCAGAGATCACACAGCCAAAGCCTTTCAGCATGACAACGCCCCAGAGATCACACAGCCAAAGCCTTTCAGCATGACAACGCCCCAGAGATCACACAGCCAAAGCCTTTCAGCATGACAACGCCCCGAGATCACACAGCCAAAGCCTTTCAGCATGACAACGCCCCAGAGATCACACAGCCAAAGCCTTTCAGCATGACAACGCCCCAGAGATCACACAGCCAAAGCCTTTCAGCATGACAACGCCCCAGATCACACAGCCAAAGCCTTTCAGCATGACAACGCCCCAGAGATCACACAGCCAAAGCCTTTCAGCATGACAACGCCCCAGAGATCACACAGCCAAAGCCTTTCAGCATGACAACGCCCCAGATCACACAGCCAAAGCCTTTCAGCATGACAACGCCCCAGAGATCACACAGCCAAAGCCTTTCAGCATGACAACGCCCCAGATCACACAGCCAAAGCCTTTCAGCATGACAACGCCCCAGATCACACAGCCAAAGCCTTTCAGCATGACAACGCCCCAGATCACACAGCCAAAGCCTTTCAGCATGACAACGCCCCAGAGATCACACAGCCAAAGCCTTTCAGCATGACAACGCCCCCGAGATCACACAGCCAAAGCCTTTCAGCATGACAACGCCCCAGATCACACAGCCAAAGCCTTTCAGCATGACAACGCCCCCGAGATCACACAGCCAAAGCCTTTCAGCATGACAACGCCCCAGAGATCACACAGCCAAAGCCTTTCAGCATGACAACGCCCCAGATCACACAGCCAAAGCCTTTCAGCATGACAACGCCCCAGAGATCACACAGCCAAAGCCTTTCAGCATGACAACGCCCCAGAGATCACACAGCCAAAGCCTTTCAGCATGACAACGCCCCAGAGATCACACAGCCAAAGCCTTTCAGCATGACAACGCCCCAGAGATCACACAGCCAAAGCCTTTCAGCATGACAACGCCCCAGAGATCACACAGCCAAAGCCTTTCAGCATGACAACGCCCCAGAGATCACACAGCCAAAGCCTTTCAGCATGACAACGCCCCAGAGATCACACAGCCAAAGCCTTTCAGCATGACAACGCCCCAGAGATCACACAGCCAAAGCCTTTCAGCATGACAACGCCCCGAGATCACACAGCCAAAGCCTTTCAGCATGACAACGCCCCAGATCACACAGCCAAAGCCTTTCAGCATGACAACGCCCCAGAGATCACACAGCCAAAGCCTTTCAGCATGACAACGCCCCAGAGATCACACAGCCAAAGCCTTTCAGCATGACAACGCCCCAGAGATCACACAGCCAAAGCCTTTCAGCATGACAACGCCCCGAGATCACACAGCCAAAGCCTTTCAGCATGACAACGCCCCGAGATCACACAGCCAAAGCCTTTCAGCATGACAACGCCCCGAGATCACACAGCCAAAGCCTTTCAGCATGACAACGCCCCAGAGATCACACAGCCAAAGCCTTTCAGCATGACAACGCCCCGAGATCACACAGCCAAAGCCTTTCAGCATGACAACGCCCCAGGATCACACAGCCAAAGCCTTTCAGCATGACAACGCCCCGAGATCACACAGCCAAAGCCTTTCAGCATGACAACGCCCCAGAGATCACACAGCCAAAGCCTTTCAGCATGACAACGCCCCAGAGATCACACAGCCAAAGCCTTTCAGCATGACAACGCCCCAGAGATCACACAGCCAAAGCCTTTCAGCATGACAACGCCCCAGAGATCACACAGCCAAAGCCTTTCAGCATGACAACGCCCCAGAGATCACACAGCCAAAGCCTTTCAGCATGACAACGCCCCAGAGATCACACAGCCAAAGCCTTTCAGCATGACAACGCCCCCAGATCACACAGCCAAAGCCTTTCAGCATGACAACGCCCCAGAGATCACACAGCCAAAGCCTTTCAGCATGACAACGCCCCAGAGATCACACAGCCAAAGCCTTTCAGCATGACAACGCCCCAGATCACACAGCCAAAGCCTTTCAGCATGACAACGCCCCAGAGATCACACAGCCAAAGCCTTTCAGCATGACAACGCCCCAGAGATCACACAGCCAAAGCCTTTCAGCATGACAACGCCCCAGAGATCACACAGCCAAAGCCTTTCAGCATGACAACGCCCCAGAGATCACACAGCCAAAGCCTTTCAGCATGACAACGCCCCAGAGATCACACAGCCAAAGCCTTTCAGCATGACAACGCCCCAGATCACACAGCCAAAGCCTTTCAGCATGACAACGCCCCAGATCACACAGCCAAAGCCTTTCAGCATGACAACGCCCCAGATCACACAGCCAAAGCCTTTCAGCATGACAACGCCCCGAGAATCACACAGCCAAAGCCTTTCAGCATGACAACGCCCCAGAGATCACACAGCCAAAGCCTTTCAGCATGACAACGCCCCAGAGATCACACAGCCAAAGCCTTTCAGCATGACAACGCCCCAGAGATCACACAGCCAAAGCCTTTCAGCATGACAACGCCCCAGAGATCACACAGCCAAAGCCTTTCAGCATGACAACGCCCCAGATCACACAGCCAAAGCCTTTCAGCATGACAACGCCCCAGATCACACAGCCAAAGCCTTTCAGCATGACAACGCCCCAGAGATCACACAGCCAAAGCCTTTCAGCATGACAACGCCCCAGAGATCACACAGCCAAAGCCTTTCAGCATGACAACGCCCCAGAGATCACACAGCCAAAGCCTTTCAGCATGACAACGCCCCAGAGATCACACAGCCAAAGCCTTTCAGCATGACAACGCCCCAGAGATCACACAGCCAAAGCCTTTCAGCATGACAACGCCCCAGAGATCACACAGCCAAAGCCTTTCAGCATGACAACGCCCCAGGATCACACAGCCAAAGCCTTTCAGCATGACAACGCCCCCAGATCACACAGCCAAAGCCTTTCAGCATGACAACGCCCCAGAGATCACACAGCCAAAGCCTTTCAGCATGACAACGCCCCAGAGATCACACAGCCAAAGCCTTTCAGCATGACAACGCCCCAGAATCACACAGCCAAAGCCTTTCAGCATGACAACGCCCCAGAGATCACACAGCCAAAGCCTTTCAGCATGACAACGCCCCAGATCACACAGCCAAAGCCTTTCAGCATGACAACGCCCCGAGATCACACAGCCAAAGCCTTTCAGCATGACAACGCCCCAGAGATCACACAGCCAAAGCCTTTCAGCATGACAACGCCCCGAGATCACACAGCCAAAGCCTTTCAGCATGACAACGCCCCAGAGATCACACAGCCAAAGCCTTTCAGCATGACAACGCCCCAGAATCACACAGCCAAAGCCTTTCAGCATGACAACGCCCCAGAGATCACACAGCCAAAGCCTTTCAGCATGACAACGCCCGAGATCACACAGCCAAAGCCTTTCAGCATGACAACGCCCCAGATCACACAGCCAAAGCCTTTCAGCATGACAACGCCCCAGAGATCACACAGCCAAAGCCTTTCAGCATGACAACGCCCCAGAGATCACACAGCCAAAGCCTTTCAGCATGACAACGCCCCAGAGATCACACAGCCAAAGCCTTTCAGCATGACAACGCCCCAGAATCACACAGCCAAAGCCTTTCAGCATGACAACGCCCCAGAGATCACACAGCCAAAGCCTTTCAGCATGACAACGCCCCAGAGATCACACAGCCAAAGCCTTTCAGCATGACAACGCCCCGAGATCACACAGCCAAAGCCTTTCAGCATGACAACGCCCCAGAATCACACAGCCAAAGCCTTTCAGCATGACAACGCCCGAGATCACACAGCCAAAGCCTTTCAGCATGACAACGCCCCAGAGATCACACAGCCAAAGCCTTTCAGCATGACAACGCCCCGAGATCACACAGCCAAAGCCTTTCAGCATGACAACGCCCCAGAGATCACACAGCCAAAGCCTTTCAGCATGACAACGCCCCAGATCACACAGCCAAAGCCTTTCAGCATGACAACGCCCCCGAGATCACACAGCCAAAGCCTTTCAGCATGACAACGCCCCAGAGATCACACAGCCAAAGCCTTTCAGCATGACAACGCCCAGAGATCACACAGCCAAAGCCTTTCAGCATGACAACGCCCCAGAGATCACACAGCCAAAGCCTTTCAGCATGACAACGCCCCCAGATCACACAGCCAAAGCCTTTCAGCATGACAACGCCCCAGAGATCACACAGCCAAAGCCTTTCAGCATGACAACGCCCCGAGATCACACAGCCAAAGCCTTTCAGCATGACAACGCCCCAGATCACACAGCCAAAGCCTTTCAGCATGACAACGCCCCAGAGATCACACAGCCAAAGCCTTTCAGCATGACAACGCCCCAGATCACACAGCCAAAGCCTTTCAGCATGACAACGCCCCAAGATCACACAGCCAAAGCCTTTCAGCATGACAACGCCCCAGAGATCACACAGCCAAAGCCTTTCAGCATGACAACGCCCCAGATCACACAGCCAAAGCCTTTCAGCATGACAACGCCCCAGAGATCACACAGCCAAAGCCTTTCAGCATGACAACGCCCCAGAGATCACACAGCCAAAGCCTTTCAGCATGACAACGCCCCAGAGATCACACAGCCAAAGCCTTTCAGCATGACAACGCCCCGAGATCACACAGCCAAAGCCTTTCAGCATGACAACGCCCCAGAGATCACACAGCCAAAGCCTTTCAGCATGACAACGCCCCAGAGATCACACAGCCAAAGCCTTTCAGCATGACAACGCCCCAGAGATCACACAGCCAAAGCCTTTCAGCATGACAACGCCCCAGAGATCACACAGCCAAAGCCTTTCAGCATGACAACGCCCCAGAGATCACACAGCCAAAGCCTTTCAGCATGACAACGCCCCAGAGATCACACAGCCAAAGCCTTTCAGCATGACAACGCCCCAGAGATCACACAGCCAAAGCCTTTCAGCATGACAACGCCCCAGAGATCACACAGCCAAAGCCTTTCAGCATGACAACGCCCCAGAGATCACACAGCCAAAGCCTTTCAGCTATGACAACGCCCCGAGAGATCACACAGCCAAAGCCTTTCAGCATGACAACGCCCCGAGATCACACAGCCAAAGCCTTTCAGCATGACAACGCCCCAGAGATCACACAGCCAAAGCCTTTCAGCATGACAACGCCCCAGAGATCACACAGCCAAAGCCTTTCAGCATGACAACGCCCCAGAGATCACACAGCCAAAGCCTTTCAGCATGACAACGCCCCGGAGATCACACAGCCAAAGCCTTTCAGCATGACAACGCCCCAGAGATCACACAGCCAAAGCCTTTCAGCATGACAACGCCCCAGAGATCACACAGCCAAAGCCTTTCAGCATGACAACGCCCCAGAGATCACACAGCCAAAGCCTTTCAGCATGACAACGCCCCAGAGATCACACAGCCAAAGCCTTTCAGCATGACAACGCCCCGAGATCACACAGCCAAAGCCTTTCAGCATGACAACGCCCCCAGATCACACAGCCAAAGCCTTTCAGCATGACAACGCCCCAGAGATCACACAGCCAAAGCCTTTCAGCATGACAACGCCCCAGATCACACAGCCAAAGCCTTTCAGCATGACAACGCCCCAGAGATCACACAGCCAAAGCCTTTCAGCATGACAACGCCCCAGAGATCACACAGCCAAAGCCTTTCAGCATGACAACGCCCCAGAGATCACACAGCCAAAGCCTTTCAGCATGACAACGCCCCAGAATCACACAGCCAAAGCCTTTCAGCATGACAACGCCCCAGAGATCACACAGCCAAAGCCTTTCAGCATGACAACGCCCCAGAGATCACACAGCCAAAGCCTTTCAGCATGACAACGCCCCGAGATCACACAGCCAAAGCCTTTCAGCATGACAACGCCCCGAGATCACACAGCCAAAGCCTTTCAGCATGACAACGCCCCGAGATCACACAGCCAAAGCCTTTCAGCATGACAACGCCCCAGAGATCACACAGCCAAAGCCTTTCAGCATGACAACGCCCCAGAGATCACACAGCCAAAGCCTTTCAGCATGACAACGCCCCGAGATCACACAGCCAAAGCCTTTCAGCATGACAACGCCCCAGAGATCACACAGCCAAAGCCTTTCAGCATGACAACGCCCGAGATCACACAGCCAAAGCCTTTCAGCATGACAACGCCCCGAGATCACACAGCCAAAGCCTTTCAGCATGACAACGCCCCAGAGATCACACAGCCAAAGCCTTTCAGCATGACAACGCCCCAGAGATCACACAGCCAAAGCCTTTCAGCATGACAACGCCCCAGAGATCACACAGCCAAAGCCTTTCAGCATGACAACGCCCCAGAGATCACACAGCCAAAGCCTTTCAGCATGACAACGCCCCAGAGATCACACAGCCAAAGCCTTTCAGCATGACAACGCCCCAGAGATCACACAGCCAAAGCCTTTCAGCATGACAACGCCCCAGAGATCACACAGCCAAAGCCTTTCAGCATGACAACGCCCCAGAGATCACACAGCCAAAGCCTTTCAGCATGACAACGCCCCAGAGATCACACAGCCAAAGCCTTTCAGCATGACAACGCCCCAGAGATCACACAGCCAAAGCCTTTCAGCATGACAACGCCCCAGATCACACAGCCAAAGCCTTTCAGCATGACAACGCCCCAGAGATCACACAGCCAAAGCCTTTCAGCATGACAACGCCCCAGAGATCACACAGCCAAAGCCTTTCAGCATGACAACGCCCCAGAGATCACACAGCCAAAGCCTTTCAGCATGACAACGCCCCCGAGATCACACAGCCAAAGCCTTTCAGCATGACAACGCCCCGAGATCACACAGCCAAAGCCTTTCAGCATGACAACGCCCCAGAGATCACACAGCCAAAGCCTTTCAGCATGACAACGCCCCAGAGATCACACAGCCAAAGCCTTTCAGCATGACAACGCCCCAGAGATCACACAGCCAAAGCCTTTCAGCATGACAACGCCCCAGAGATCACACAGCCAAAGCCTTTCAGCATGACAACGCCCCAGAGATCACACAGCCAAAGCCTTTCAGCATGACAACGCCCCAGAGATCACACAGCCAAAGCCTTTCAGCATGACAACGCCCCAGAGATCACACAGCCAAAGCCTTTCAGCATGACAACGCCCCAGAGATCACACAGCCAAAGCCTTTCAGCATGACAACGCCCCAGAGATCACACAGCCAAAGCCTTTCAGCATGACAACGCCCCAGAGTCACACAGCCAAAGCCTTTCAGCATGACAACGCCCCAGAGATCACACAGCCAAAGCCTTTCAGCATGACAACGCCCCAGAGATCACACAGCCAAAGCCTTTCAGCATGACAACGCCCCAGAGATCACACAGCCAAAGCCTTTCAGCATGACAACGCCCCAGAGATCACACAGCCAAAGCCTTTCAGCATGACAACGCCCCAGAGATCACACAGCCAAAGCCTTTCAGCATGACAACGCCCCCAGATCACACAGCCAAAGCCTTTCAGCATGACAACGCCCCAGAGATCACACAGCCAAAGCCTTTCAGCATGACAACGCCCCAGAGATCACACAGCCAAAGCCTTTCAGCATGACAACGCCCCAGAGATCACACAGCCAAAGCCTTTCAGCATGACAACGCCCCAGATCACACAGCCAAAGCCTTTCAGCATGACAACGCCCCAGAGATCACACAGCCAAAGCCTTTCAGCATGACAACGCCCCAGAGATCACACAGCCAAAGCCTTTCAGCATGACAACGCCCCAGAGATCACACAGCCAAAGCCTTTCAGCATGACAACGCCCCAGAGATCACACAGCCAAAGCCTTTCAGCATGACAACGCCCCAGAGATCACACAGCCAAAGCCTTTCAGCATGACAACGCCCCAGAGATCACACAGCCAAAGCCTTTCAGCATGACAACGCCCCAGAGATCACACAGCCAAAGCCTTTCAGCATGACAACGCCCCAGAGATCACACAGCCAAAGCCTTTCAGCATGACAACGCCCCAGAGATCACACAGCCAAAGCCTTTCAGCATGACAAC
The DNA here is from genome assembly GCF_020615455.1 of Coregonus clupeaformis. Classification (NCBI taxonomy): domain Eukaryota; kingdom Metazoa; phylum Chordata; class Actinopteri; order Salmoniformes; family Salmonidae; genus Coregonus; species Coregonus clupeaformis. The sequence goes on along the minus strand of NW_025534221.1, from coordinate 121,723 downwards.
GCCCCAGAGATCACACAGCCAAAGCCTTTCAGCATGACAACGCCCCAGAGATCACACAGCCAAAGCCTTTCAGCATGACAACGCCCCAGAGATCACACAGCCAAAGCCTTTCAGCATGACAACGCCCCAGAGATCACACAGCCAAAGCCTTTCAGCATGACAACGCCCCAGAGATCACACAGCCAAAGCCTTTCAGCATGACAACGCCCCAGAGATCACACAGCCAAAGCCTTTCAGCATGACAACGCCCCAGAGATCACACAGCCAAAGCCTTTCAGCATGACAACGCCCCAGAGATCACACAGCCAAAGCCTTTCAGCATGACAACGCCCCAGAGATCACACAGCCAAAGCCTTTCAGCATGACAACGCCCCAGAGATCACACAGCCAAAGCCTTTCAGCATGACAACGCCCCAGAGATCACACAGCCAAAGCCTTTCAGCATGACAACGCCCCAGAGATCACACAGCCAAAGCCTTTCAGCATGACAACGCCCCAGAGATCACACAGCCAAAGCCTTTCAGCATGACAACGCCCCAGGATCACACAGCCAAAGCCTTTCAGCATGACAACGCCCCCGAGATCACACAGCCAAAGCCTTTCAGCATGACAACGCCCCAGAGATCACACAGCCAAAGCCTTTCAGCATGACAACGCCCAGAGATCACACAGCCAAAGCCTTTCAGCATGACAACGCCCCAGAGATCACACAGCCAAAGCCTTTCAGCATGACAACGCCCCAGAGATCACACAGCCAAAGCCTTTCAGCATGACAACGCCCCAGAGATCACACAGCCAAAGCCTTTCAGCATGACAACGCCCCAGAGATCACACAGCCAAAGCCTTTCAGCATGACAACGCCCCAGATCACACAGCCAAAGCCTTTCAGCATGACAACGCCCCAGAGATCACACAGCCAAAGCCTTTCAGCATGACAACGCCCCAGAGATCACACAGCCAAAGCCTTTCAGCATGACAACGCCCCAGAGATCACACAGCCAAAGCTACAGCGGAATGGCTAGGGAATAAAAAGGTTAAATGTCCTTGAGTGGCCCACTCAGAGCCCTGACCTCAATCCAATTGAACATTTGTGGCATGACTTGTGGCCTAGCAGTTAAGAGGTGTGGGCCAGTAACCCGAAAGGTTGTTGGTTCGAATCCCCGAGCTGACTAGCCTAAATCTGTCGATGTGCCCTTGAGCAAGGCACTTAACCCTAATCTGCTAAATGACTAAAATGTAAAATAACATTGTGAAAATCCCCCAAATCATAAAGTAGAGGAGATCCCCCTCTCGAAAGTTGGTATTCCCCTAGATTATAGATGATTATGTTCAACAATATATTGAAACATTGGCCAAATCAATTTCAATATTCATGTTTATATTTATCTATAGGTGAAACATTTCGGTGTCTTAAAGGAGGCCTAGGTAAGGACAAAATGTTTTTAAAAAATATATGCACATTTTGATGAATTATTTCTCAATTATGCTTTTAGATACAAATGTCAAATGTACAGTGGGGAGAACAAGTATTTGATACACTGCCGATTTTGCAGGTTTTCCTACTTACAAAGCATGTAGAGGTCTGTAATTTTTTATCATAGGTACACTTCAACTGTGAGAGACGGAATCTAAAACAAAAATCCAGAAAATCACATTGTATGATTTTTAGGTAATTAATTTGCATTTTATTGCATGACATAAGTATTTGATCACCTACCAACCAGTAAGAATTCCGGCTCTCACAGACCTGTTAGTTTTTCTTTAAGAAGCCCTCCTGTTCACCACTCATTACCTGTATTAACTGCACCTGTTTGAACTCGTTACCTGTATAAAAGACACCTGTCCACACACTCAATCAAACAGACTCCAACCTCTTCACAATGGCCAAGACCAGAGAGCTGTGTAAGGACATCAGGGATAAAATTGTAGACCTGCACAAGGCTGGGATGGGCTACAGGACAATAGGCAAGCAACTTGGTGAGAAGGCAACAACTGTTGGCGCAATTATTCGCAAATGGAAGAAACACAAAATAACTGTAAATCTCCCTCGGCCTGGGGCTCCATGCAAGATCTCACCTCGTGGGGCATCAATGATCATGAGGAAGGTGAGGGATCAGCCCAGAACTACACGTCAGGACCTGGTCAATGACCTGAAGAGCGCTGGGACCACAGTCTCAAAGAAAACCATTAGTAACACACTACGCCGTCATGGATTGAAATCCTGCAGCGCACGCAAGGTCCCCCTGCTCAAGCCAGCGCACCTCTTTAAGGAATACCTGGGATAGGATAAAGTAATCCTTCTACCCCTCCCTTACCCCAACCCCCCCAAAAAAAAGTGTAAAGTAGTTATCCCACTGGCTATAAGGTGAATGCACATTTGTTTCGTTGCTACGTAATGTAATATCCAGGCCCGTCTGAAGTTTGCCAATGACCATCTGGATGATCCAGAGGATGAATGGGAGAAGGTCATGTGGTCTGATGAGACAAAAATTGAGCTTTTTGGTCTAAACTCCACTCGCCGTGTTTGGAGGAAGAAGAAGGATGAGTACAACCCCAAGAACACCATCCCAACCGTGAAGCATGGAGGTGGAAACATCATTCTTTGGGGATGCTTTTCTGCAAAGGGGACAGGACGACTGCACCGTATTGAGGGGAGGATGGATGGGGCCATGTATCGCGAGATCTTGGCCAACAACCTCCTTCCCTCAGTAAGAGCATTGAAGATGGGTCGTGGCTGGGTCTTCCAGCATGACAACGACCCGAAACGCACAGCCAGGGCAACTAAGGAGTGGCTCCGTAAGAAGCATCTCAAGGTCCTGGAGTGGCCTAGCCAGTCTCCAGACCTGAACCCAATAGAAAATCTTTGGAGGGAGCTGAAGGTCGGTATTGCCCAGCGACAGCCCCGAATGGAGGAGTGGGCCAAAATCCCTGCTGCAGTGTGTGCAAACCTGGTCAAGACCTACAGGAAACGTATGATCTCTGTAATTGCAAACAAAGGTTTCTGTACCAAATATTAAGTTCTGCTTTTCTGATGTATCAAATACTTACATCATGCAATAAAATGCAAATTAATTACTTAAAAATCATACAATGTGATTTTCTGGATTTTTGTTTTAGATTCCGTCTCTCAGAGTTGAAGTGTACCTATGATAAAAAATTACAGACCTCTACATGCTTTGTAAGTAGGAAAACCTGCAAAATCGGCAGTGTAGCAAATACTTGTTCTCCCCACTGTATGTCAACAATCCTTCCTCAAAATGACCATTCTATGGTTTACATTTGAATGAAAATCCTCAATCATTGTCTTTTTTTGTCCTGGTTTCATGAGGTATCACTAAGTACTTACTGGTGTTAATCAGATCTCTCTCCTCTTCTTGTTCTTCCTCCTCATCCTCCTCCTCCTCTTTCACTCTGAACGTGTCTTCCTCTTCTTTCACTACAACATCCTCTTCTTTCACTCTGAACGCGTCTTCCTCTTCTTTCACTGTAACATCCTCCTCCTCTTTCACTCTGAACGCGTCTTCCTCTTCTTTCACTGTAACATCCTCCTCCTCTTTCACTCTGAACGCGTCTTCCTCTTCTTTCACTGTAACGTCTTTCTCTTCTTCTTTCACTGTAACAGCCTCACCCTCCACCTTCTTCTCTTTCACGACCTCCTCTTCTTTAGCGGGAGGGGAGTAGCTTAGTGAGCTCATGGTCGGGGATGTTAGTTAGCTAGCTAGTTAGTTGGTTAGCATTAGCGACTAGCCTAGTGCTACTGCTAATTTAACCTGCCAGCTAGCAGACGAATAACAACAACAACGTAAATACGACAGAAGTGTGTTTAAAACACAGTGACTAATATACACCGAAATCCTCTAAAGCGCTTTATTGTCTCGGCTATATTGGTTAGCAAGCTACCCAGATTACTGACTAGCTGTTATTGTTGAATAAACGTCCCGTCCACTAGATTATACGTCACACTCCGCCAGCGTCGCCTCACAACGTCACAAAAAGTCTATATATTTTTTTTTTTAAAGCGTAATTAAATTGTTGCCAGCAGCACAGTTACATTCACCAACGCTCTGGATAAAAATGAAAAACAGCCTAACCAGCTCTGCTAGGGCGAGTAAAATGGTCAGAGTGAAGTGTTCTCTGTAAATGTGTGTTTGGAAGTAGCTAGCCAACGTTAGCCGGTTAGCTTGGGTGTTTGACTGCCGTCAACCCGACTCCTCCGCCAGAACGAAACGCTCTGGATTTACCGACGGACAATCTGACAATGCTCTGGATTTACCGACGCCCAGCGCGCACTCTGTGGCACTCCAGATTGAATTTACGAACACACCCGAAATCGTAAAAACGTCCGGCTAGTAATTTGTTACGCTAACAAGCTAGCGAGAGGTCGCATAGCAACAGTATCAACTTCCGGTAGACAGGCGAAGCTCTAGAACGCTCGACTGGAACGATACCGTTCGTTTACAGAATCCTAAAATGAACTTATAGTATGTAGTATATACTCATTAAGTATGTAGGATACAGTATTTTTAGTATGGGTATTCGAATAAACATTATTTAGGGTAGAGGTGCTGACTAACGGTGAATAAACTGTAAGCTATAAAAACTAATAAAGAGAGTTGCACTCTATGTATAAACTCCCAGTAATTTATTGAGTAAGAAACCACCTTTATTGGTTATTTACCTTTACTGGGAGTTTATACATAGTGTGCAACTATCTTTATTTGTTTTTAATAGTATGGGTATTCGAACACAGCTCCACAGTTACCTCTGCTGCAGAGGATAAGTTCATTAGAGTTACCAGCCTCAGAAACCGGCAATTAACTGCACCTCAGATTGCACCTCACAGAGTTCAAGTAACAGACACATCTCAACATCAACTGTTCAGAGGAGACAGCGTGAATCAGTCCTTCATGGTCGAATTGCTGCAAAGAAACCACTACTAAAGGACACCAATAACAAGAAGAGACCTGCTTGGGCCAAGAAACACGAGCAATGGACATTAGACCGGTGGAAATGTGTCCTTTGGTCTGATGAGTCCAAATGTAAGATTTTTGGTTCCAACCGCTGTGTCTTTGTGAGACGCAGAGTAGGTGAACAGATGATCTCTGCATGTGTGGTTCCCACTGTGAAACATGGAGGAGGAGGTGTTATTGTGTGGGGGTGCTTTGCTGGTGACACTGTCTGTGATTTATTTAGAATTCAAGGCACACTTAACCAGCATGGCTACCACAGCATTCTACAGCGATACGCCATCCCATCTGGTTTGCGCTTAGTGGGACTATCATTTGTTTTTCAACAGGATAATGACCCAACACACCTCCAGGCAGTTTAAGGGCTATTTGACCAAGAATGAGAGTGATGGAGTGCTGCATCAGATGACCTGGCCTCCACAATCACCCGACCTCAACCCAATTGAGATGGTTTGGGATGAGTTGGACCACAGAGTGAAGGAAAAGCAGCCAACAAGTGCTCAGCATATGTGGGAACTCCTTTAAGACTGTTGGAAAAGCATTCCAGGTGAAGCTGGTTGAGAGAATGCAAAGCTGTCATCAAGGCAAAGGGTGGCTATTTTGAAGAATCAAAAATATAAAATATATTTCGATTTGTTTAACACTTTTTTGGTTACTACATGATTCCATATGTCTTATTTCATAGTTTTGATGTCTTCACTATTATTCTACAATGTAGTAAATAGTAAAAATAAAGAAAAACCCTTGAATGGAGTAGGTGTGTCCAAACTTTTGACTGGTACTGTATATTTTTCAATTTCTGTGTTTAACATAATATAATTTTAGTATGCATTAAGACATCGGTAATATAATAAACAATTGTAGACAGGAAATGCATTTCTATAGCTTCCAAAATATTTTTTACAAATGGTAGATGAGTGCCAAGATGGAGGTTCGGCGGTGTAGTAACCTGGTATATTTATGTTAAGTATTATGTTTACCAATAGATGACAGTATTGACTCAATACAGGGTTTGCTTTCTGCTATCCGTAGCCGTTTAAATGTCTGACATATAACTGTGTTCAGAAAGCCTTCGTTTGTTAGCTAGCCTCAGGTAGCGCACGCCAGGTCCATTCCCGTAATGTTATTCTAAGTTACAATTAAATACTAAAAAAACATACTTGTGTTTACATTTTACATTTGAGTCATGTAGCAGAGGCTCTTATCCAGAGTACATATTTAACCCCGTATTGAGTCGCTACTGCCATGTGCTGGTAAACATAATAATAATATACCAGGTTACTACCGGTGGCTGTCGGTCATCCAGTGTCTATAGAAATCATCGGACAGAACTTAGTAACATCGTGTAAAATCACCAGGTCTAAAAAGGTAAAGAATATAACAAATGCATCACATGAAAACAAACACCACATGAATATATCTTAAGTGCTCCATGGAAGAGAAACAGGATTTGAATCTACACATTAGTTTACAGAGAAGGTTGAGTGTATATGGGCAGGGTGGGAACAACACCTCTGTAGTTTGTTAGCTAGATCGTTAGTTTACAGAGAAAGTTGAGTGTATATGGGCAGGGTGGGAAACAACACCTCTGTAGTTTGTTAGCTAGATCGTTAGTTTACAGAGAAAGTTGAGTGTATATGGGCAGGGTGGGAAACAACACCTCTGTAGTTTGTTAGCTAGATCGTTAGTTTACAGAGAAGGTTGAGTGTATATGGGCAGGGTGGGAAACAACACCTCTGTAGTTTGTTAGCTAGATCGTTAGTTTACAGAGAAAGTTGAGTGTATATGGGCAGGGTGGGAAACAACACCTCTGTAGTTTGTTAGCTAGATCGTTAGTTTACAGAGAAAGTTGAGTGTATATGGGCAGGGTGGGAAACAACACCTCTGTAGTTTGTTAGCTAGATCGTTAGTTTACAGAGAAAGTTGAGTGTATATGGGCAGGGTGGGAAACAACACCTCTGTAGTTTGTTAGCTAGATCGTTAGTTTACAGAGAAAGTTGAGTGTATATGGGCAGGGTGGGAAACAACACCTCTGTAGTTTGTTAGCTAGATCGTTAGTTTACAGAGAAGGTTGAGTGTATATGGGCAGGGTGGGAAACAACACCTCTGTAGTTTGTTAGCTAGATCGTTAGTTTACAGAGAAAGTTGAGTGTATATGGGCAGGGTGGGGAACAACACCTCTGTAGTTTGTTAGCTAGCTACTAGTTTTACAGGCTTTGGTTTTTCAATTTGATACTTTGAGGTTGGACGTTAGCACGTACGGCTCGTTAGCACGTACAGCTCGTTAGCACGTATGGCGCACCGATTGGTGTCACCTCGTTAGTATGGGTTACACTTGCGCTTAAGTTTGGTTTTGGGTTTTTCTTTTGTTTGCCTCTTGGGCAGATTTAGTGGGTCTCATGGAGGGTGTCTTTTAGGTCCCAGTTGTTGTTGCTGGTCATCTTCCAGTGGACCCCCCCATAGTGTCTTTCAGAACCCCTCCTAAAACCCCACCTGTTTAGTTGTGGTTGTTGCTGGTCAACTTCCAGTGGACCCCCCCATAGTGTCTTTCAGAACCCCTCCTAAAACCCCACCTGTTTTGTTTTTTAACAACGTGATGTTGCGCTCCAAAGGGATAACTTGATAATCGAAAGAAAAACATGTTTATATATTAGCCTAGTGGTTATAAGCACTTAGGCATATCATGTGAAATAGGCCTCGTGAAATCATTGTCAACGTTTTACCATTGGAACACTTGATGTAATTTCCTCAAATGTTTTACCATTGGAACACTTGATGTAATTAAATCAAACGTTTTGCCATTGGAACACAATATTCTTAAATCAAACGTTTTGCCATTGGAACACTTGATGTAGCCTGCAGTCACATTCACCATGGTTGTCTCGAGCATGCTAAAGCGTTCACAGCTGATTGGTTATTCCCCACCATTTACAACGTCACTGAGCGCCATCACTATCTTTCCTTCGTGGATCTCCTGCATGTATATAGGTCTGGTGTTGGAGATCATTCCACACTCTGTGGATCTCCTGCATGTATTTTCTGATGTTTAATCAGAGAACTTGAATGAGAGTATCTCTTGTCACATTGATCACAGCTATAAGGCTTCTCTCCTGTGTGTGTTCTCTGGTGTTGTGTCAGGTTTCTTTGGGAAGCAAAGCTCTTCCCACAGTCAGAGCAGTGGTAAGGTTTGTCTCCTGTGTGTGTTTGCTTATGTTCAGTCAGATAATTAGCTCTACCAAAGCTTTTCCCACATTGATCACAGCTATAAGGTTTCTCTCCTGTGTGTGTTCTCTGGTGTGATTTCAGGTTGCCTGACTGAGTAAAACTCTTGCCACACTGATAACAGCTATAAGGTTTCTCTCCTGTGTGTACTCGCTGGTGTACTACCAGCTGGCCCGATGTAGTAAAACTATCCCCACATACATCACAGCTATAAGGTTTCTCTCCTGTGTGTGTTCTCTGGTGTTCTTTAAGGTGTTCTATACGAGAAAAACTTTTCCCACACCGATCACAGCTATAAGGATTCACTCCCGTGTGGGTTCTCTGGTGTATAGTCAAGTGTGCTGACTGAGTGAATCTCTTCCCACACAGATCACAGCTATAAGGATTCTCTCCTGTGTGGGTTCTCTGGTGCAGCTTCAAATTCTGTGATGTTGAAAAGCTTTTCCCACAATCTGAACAGTGGTGAAGCTTCTCTCCTGTGTGTCCCCGCTGGTGTGTTTTCAGATTACTTGAATGAGTAAAACTCTTCCCACATTGATCACAGCTATAAGGTTTCTCTCCTGTGTGTACTCGCTGGTGTATTTTAAGTTCTGATGAAGATTTGCAACGTTTCCCACAGTCAGAGCAGCAGTGAGGTTTCTTTCCTGTGGGTCTCCGCTGGTGTTTCTTGAGATGTTCTGATCTGAAGAGACTTTTCTCTGCCTCGTCAGCATCATGATGTTGTTGAGGCTCCCCAGAGGATCCACGATAGTCACGTCTCTCTCCTGTGTGAACGACAAAGTCACACAGTCAATGTAGTGAATCTTTTAAATGTTTTTACAAACTTTGACAATTGTCTTCTAAGTCTTGTTTTGGTTAGTTTTCGGTCCACCAACCACTGTAGCAGAAAGATTAAAGAATATACCAGCCACTATTTTTCTGCCACAGGGAATTGTGGGCGGCAGGTAGCTTAGTGGTTTAGAGCCGACTAGGTGAAAAATCTGTCGATGTGCCCTTGAGCAAGGCACTTAACCCTAATTGCTCCTGTAAGTCGCTCTGGATAAGAGCGTCTGCTAAATGACTAAAAATGTTTTAAAAAATGTAAAAATGATTACACCAAAAATCACAAAACAAATAAAACGAATGAGCATGCTCGGCAATGTTTGTAAAAACAAGAAATGTAAGTAAGAAGTAATGTGGTATATTGTCAATGTAATTACATTTTTGTGACCCGAGTCTTTTAACCAATGTGTTAAAATGTTTTATTTAGATACAATAGTAGTTATGAACAGTTGTACAAGTGAACATCAATAATCAACAAAGTGCCTGTCCTGCCAGATAAAATGCTGAGTGACACAGCTGATTATTATTATAGTTCAGAGCTCTACGCTGACGTTTTAAAAGGAGTACATGTGTCCCTAACTTTATATACTGAACTAAAATATAAACAACATGTAAAGTCTTGGTCCCATGTTTCATGCGGGATCGTCTGAGGAGGGGTGTGCTGAGGAGTATTTCTGTCTGTAATTTACATTTTAGTCATTTAGCAGACGCTCTTATCCAGAGCGACTTACAGTTAGTGAGTGCATACGTTTTTCACACTGGCCCCCCGTGGGAATCGAACCCACAACCCTGGCGTTGCAAGCACCATGCTCTACCAACTGAGCTACAGGGGGCCCTTTTGTGGGGGAAAAACTCATTCCGATTGGCTGGGCCTGGCTCCCCAGTGGGTGGGGCCTATGCTCTCCCAGGCCCACCCATGGCAGCGCCCCTGCCCAGTCGTGAAATCCATATATTAGGGCCTAATTTATTTATTTCAATTTACTTCTATGAACTGTAACTCAGTAAAATCTTTGAAATATTTGCATGTTGCTTTTATATTTTTGTTCAGTATAGTTAGGAGCTGGGCAATTCCATGAGACTCTGATTTTTCACTTTCACTAGAATGTATGCCAAAGGTATACCATTGCTGCTTTAAAACCACATACAGTGGGGGGAAAAAAGTATTTAGTCAGCCACCAATTGTGCAAGTTCTCCCACTTAAAAAGATGAGAGAGGCCTGTAATTTTCATCATAGGTACACATCAACTATGACAGACAAATTAAGAAAAAAATAATTCCAGAAAATCACATTGTAGGATTTTTAATTAATTTATTTGCAAATTATGGTGGAAAATAAGTATTTGGTCACCTACAAACAAGCAAGATTTCTGGCTCTCACAGACCTGTAACTTCTTCTTTAAGAGGCTCATCTGTCCTCCACTCGTTACCTGTATTAATGGCACCTGTTTGAACTTGTTATCAGTATAAAAGACACCTGTCCACAACCTCAAACAGTCACACTCCAAACTCCACTATGGCCAAGACCAAAGAGCTGTCAAAGGACACCAGAAACAAAATTGTAGACCTGCACCAGGCTGGGAAGACTGAATCTGCAATCAGCAGCTTGGTTTGAAGAACTCAACTGTGGGAGCAATTATTAGGAAATGGAAGACATACAAAACCACTGATGATCTCCCTCGATCTGGGGCTCCACGCAAGATCTCACCCCGTGGGGTCAAAATGATCACAAGAACGGTGAGCAAAAATCCCAGAACCACACAGGGGGACCTAGTGAATGACCTGCAGAGAGCTGGGACCAAAGTAACAAAGCCTACCATCAGTAACACACTACGCCGCCAGGGACTCAAATCCTGCAGTGCCAGACGTGTCCCCCTGCTTAAGCCAGTACATGTCCAGGCCCGTCTGAAGTTTGCTAGAGTGCATTTGGATGATCCAGAAGAGGATTGAGAGAATGTCATATGGTCAGATGAAACCAAAATAGAACTTTTTGGTAAAAACTCAACTCGTTGTGTTTGGAGGACAAAGAATGCTGAGTTGCATCCAAAGAACACCATACCTACTGTGAAGCATGGGGGTGGAAACATCATGTTTTGGGGCTGTTTTTCTGCAAAGGGACCAGGACGACTGATCCGTGTAAAGGAAAGAATGAATGGGGCCATGTATCATGAGATTTTGAGTGAAAACCTCCTTCCATCAGCAAGGGCATTGAAGATGAAACGTGGCTGGGTCTTTCAGCATGACAATGATCCCAAACACACCGCCCGGGCAATGAAGGAGTGGCTTCGTAAGAAACATTTCAAGGTCCTGGAGTGGCCTAGCCAGTCTCCAGATCTCAACCCCCATAGAAAATCTTTGGAGGGAGTTGAAAGTCTGTGTTGCCCAGCGACAGCCCCAAAACATCACTGCTCTAGAGGAGATCTGCATGGAGGAATGGGCCAAAATACCAGCAACAGCGTGTGAAAACCTTATGAAGACTTACAGAAAACGTTTGACCTGTGTCATTGCCAACAAAGGGTATATAACAAAGTATTGAGAAACTTTTGTTATTGACCAAATACTTATTTTCCACCATAATTTGCAAATAAATTCATAAAAAATCCTACAATGTGATTTTCTGGATTTTTTTTTCTCATTTTGTCTGTCATAGTTGACGTGTACCTATGATGAAAATTACAGGCCTCTCATCTTTTTAAGTGGGAGAACTTGCACAATTGGTGGCTGACTAAATACTTTTTTCCCCCCACTGTATGTGTACATCAGTTCAACAACAGTTTGTGGCCCTGTTACTAAGATTAGTATTTACTGGTGATAATCTGACCTTCTGTCTCCTCCTCCTCTTTCACTCCAAAAACTGCATCCTCCTCTTCTTCTTTCACTGTAACATCCTCCTCCTCTTTCACTCTGAACGCGTCTTCCTCTTCTTCTTTCACGGTAACAGCCTCACCCTCTACTTGTTTTATTGCTGTGACATCCTCCTCTTCCTCCTCCTCTTTCACGACAACGTTCAGCCACAGACCCTCTTTCTCCGTCCAGCAGACCTCCTCTTCTTTAGCAGGAGGAGAGTAGCTTAGTGAGCTCATGGTCGGGGATGTTAGCTAGTTAGGACTAGCGATTAGCGTAGCGCTAGGCTAATTTATCAAGCCAGCTAGCTGACTAACAACAACTTAAATATGAAATGAAAAGTAGATACGATATAATTGTGTTCCCAGTGGCTAATACACACCGACACAGTCCAAAGCTCTTCAATGTTTCGGCGATAATAGCTAGCTAGCATTAGCCTAGTGCTAGGCCAACTTATCAAGACAGCTAGCTGACTAACAACAACTTAAATATGAAATGAAAAGTAGATACGATATAATTGTGTTCCCAGTGGCTAATACACACCGACACAGTCCAAAGCTCTTCAATGTTTCGGCGATAATAGCTAGCTAGCATTAGCCTAGTGCTAGGCCAACTTATCAAGACAGCTAGCTGACTAACAACAACTTAAATATGAAATGAAAAGTAGATACGATATAATTGTGTTCCCAGTGGCTAATACACACCGACACAGTCCAAAGCTCTTCAATGTTTCGGCGATAATAGCTAGCTAGCATTAGCCTAGTGCTAGGCCAACTTATCAAGACAGCTAGCTGACTAACAACAACAACGTAAATATGAAGTCAAAAGTAGATACGATATAATTGTGTTCATAACACAGTCCAGAGATTGAATGTTTCTGCTATGTCGCCTAACAAGCTACCTAGGTGGCTGACTAGATGTTGTTGTTAAAGAAACGTCCCGTCCACTAGATTATACGTCACACTGGTAGCATCGCCTGAAAGACGCATATCGCCATCTGCCGACTGGAGTGGGTATCGCCGTTGAGAAAATACTTTCAGACAAAATGTTAAAAAGCGACTGCCCCTAAAAAAACCAACGACTCCCTTTGAAAACCGCCTGTGTGTCATCGATATGAGTCAGAAGCATTTATTATAGTGTCAAAATTGACTACAAAGTATAGCTAAATAGGATAACTTTGGTCATAGCCACTCAGCACGTAACGTCCACAGACATTGAATTATGGTCGATATCAGGTCTGTCTGATGTTGCCACTAACTCGCCCAAAAGTCTTCTTCTGTGGGTTTTATGGCGACTACAACCCCAAAAAGGTTTATTGCTGCCACCAACTGGACGGGTTGAAACCAAAACAAAAAAGAAAATCCATTGGGAAACGAACTTAATCCACCCAAAATAAAAATAATGCATAGCACTCTTCAAGTGCACCATTCAAACCCTCAACCGTTTTAACCTCTACTTGTCCTGTACTACGGTTGAGCTAACGTGTGCGAATGTGATTAGCATGACTGTTGTAAGTAACAGCACACTTTCCAGGACACAGACATGTCTTATATGGGCAGAAAGCTTAAATTATTGTTAATCTAACTGCACTGTCCAATTTACAGTAGCTATTACTGTGAAAAAATACCATGCTATTGTTTGAGGATAGTGTACAATAACAAAAAACGTATTACGGCAACTGGTTTGATACGTTCACCTCTGAAGGTAAATAATGTACTTACATTCAGTAATCTTGCTCTGATTTGTCATCCTAAGGTTCCCAGAGATCAAATGTAGCATAGTTTTGTTTGATAAAATCCATTTTTATATTCAAATGTAGGAACTTGGTTCTACAGTTTGAACCCCTGCTGTCTCTGGCTCCACACCCACCCCGCCCGGCCATCTACATGTGTGAAAGTTAGTGTATAAGCTAATGATCCATTATTTATCACATTCCTGGGAGTGTGTAAACTTACATTTTGTATTATCATATTATTTTTGTATGCTCTCTATAGTTATGTACTTGAAAATGTATTAATTGACCAATTGGGCACATTTGGGCAGACTTGATAGGGCGGCAGGTAGCTTAGTGGGCGGCAGGTAGCTTAGTGGGTAAGAGCGTTGTGCCAGTATCCGAAAGTATCCGAAAGGTCGCTGGTTCTAATCCCCGAGCCGACTAGGTGAAAAATCTGTCGATGTGCCCTTGAGCAAGGCACTTAACCCTAATTGCTCCTGTAAGTCGCTCTGGATAAGAGCGTCTGCTAAATGACTAAAATGTAAAATGTAAATGTTGATACAAAATAGTCCAGTATTGCAATGCTTCACTGGATCAATCTGAAGCTTTGCACACACTGCTGCCATCTAGTGGCCAAAATCTATATTGCGCCTAAACTGCAATATTGTATTGTGGCCTTTCTCTTGCATTTCAAAGATGATGGGGGAAAAAAATAGAAAAAGCATGTTTTTTTGTTTGTATTATCTTTTATCAGATTCTCCTACATTAATTTCACATTTCCACAAACTTCAAAGTGTTTCCTTTCAAATGGTACCAAGAATATGCATATCCTTGCTTCAGGTCCTGAGCTACAGGCAATTCGATTTGGGTATGTCATTTTAGGCGAAAATTGAAAAAAAGGCTCAGATCCTTAAGAGATTAACTGCTGCTGCATATAATATGCTCTGGACAGCCCTGACTTTGACCACCTCATTCCCTTTCACCATTGTGGGGCGTTCGAAAGATGTGGCTTCATGGTTCCCACCATAAGTACAACATGTCACATTTTCATCACTTTTATAACACATGATTATGATCTTTTCCACAACTTGGACATCTCGGATTCTCCCTTCTGCAAACACTTGAAAACACGACCAAAAGCTTTACAATGATCACATTGGTCTTGGGATAAATGCTCTGACTCTGTAGTTAATATACCTCAACTGCACTTGAGTAGGGAGAGACTCCATATCAAAAAACAAAACAACATTTTCTTCATTCACCACACGAGTCATCCGACGTGCATCAATCACTCCAGGAATATGTTTCATCTCTTCAACATTGGACTTCCCAGGAGACGCCAGATATAACCCCTGTACCTATGAGACACACACACAACACTTCAAACGTATCAAATCGGGTGAGACGTAACACACGTTTCTTCTGATCCAAAGAAGCACAAAAAAAATCAAAACTAGCCCGCCTCTCTCGTGATCCTCACAGCCTTCACTTTACCCAGCACTCTCTCCACCAGTTTGGATATCTCAAAATGGTTTCCTCAAGATCGGTAATTCGATCAGCTGCTCCTCATTTAACAGACCGTTCTGAAAGACACTATGGGGGGTCCACTGGAAGATGAACAGCAACAACCACAACTAAACAGGTGGGGTTTTAGGAAGGGGTTCTGAAAGACACTATGGGGGGGTCCACTGGAAGATGAACAGCAACAACCACAACTAAACAGGTGGGGTTTTAGGAGGGGTTCTGGAAGACACTATGGGGGGGGTCCACTGGAAGATGAACAGCAACAACCACAACTAAACAGGTGGGGTTTTAGGAGGGGTTCTGGAAGACACTATGGGGGGTCCACTGGAAGATGACCAGCAACAACCACAACTAAACAGGTGGGGTTTTAGGAGGGGTTCTGGAAGACACTATGGGGGGGTCCACTGGAAGATGAACAGCAACAACCACAACTAAACAGGTGGGGTTTTAGGAGGGGTTCTGAAAGACACTATGGGGGGGGGTCCACTGGAAGTTGACCAGCAACAACCACAACTAAACAGGTGGGGTTTTAGGAGGGGTTCTGAAAGACACTATGGGGGGGTCCACTGGAAGTTGACCAGCAACAACCACAACTAAACAGGTGGGGTTTTAGGAGGGGTTCTGAAAGACACTATGGGGGGGTCCACTGGAAGTTGACCAGCAACAACCACAACTAAACAGGTGGGGTTTTAGGAGGGGTTCTGAAAGACACTATGGGGGGGTCCACTGGAAGTTGACCAGCAACAACCACAACTAAACAGGTGGGGTTTTAGGAGGGGTTCTGAAAGACACTATGGGGGGGTCCACTGGAAGTTGACCAGCAACAACCACAACTAAACAGGTGGGGTTTTAGGAGGGGTTCTGGAAGACACTATGGGGGGGTCCACTGGAAGATGAACAGCAACAACCACAACTAAACAGGTTGTGTTTTAGGAGGGGTTCTGGAAGCCACTATGGGGGGGTCCACTGGAAGTTGACCAGCAACAACCACAACTAAACAGGTGGGGTTTTAGGAAGGGTTCTGAAAGACACTATGGGGGGGGGTCCACTGGAAGTTGACCAGCAACAACCACAACTAAACAGGTGGGGTTTTAGGAGGGGTTCTGAAAGACACTATGGGGGGTCCACTGGAAGTTGACCAGCAACAACCACAACTAAACAGGTGGGGTTTTAGGAGGGGTTCTGGAAGACACTATGGGGGGGGGTCCACTGGAAGTTGACCAGCAACAACCACAACTAAACAGGTGGGGTTTTAGGAAGGGTTCTGAAAGACACTATGGGGGGTCCACTGGAAGTTGACCAGCAACAACCACAACTAAACAGGTGGGGTTTTAGGAGGGGTTCTGGAAGACACTATGGGGGGGGTCCACTGGAAGTTGACCAGCAACAACCACAACTAAACAGGTGGGGTTTTAGGAAGGGTTCTGAAAGACACTATGGGGGTCCACTGGAAGTTGACCAGCAACAACCACAACTAAACAGGTGGGGTTTTAGGAGGGGTTCTGAAAGACACTATGGGGGGGTCCACTGGAAGTTGACCAGCAACAACCACAACTAAACAGGTGGGGTTTTAGGAAGGGTTCTGAAAGACACTATGGGGGGGGTCCACTGGAAGTTGACCAGCAACAACCACAACTAAACAGGTGGTTTTAGGAAGGGTTCTGAAAGACACTATGGGGGGGGTCCACTGGAAGTTGACCAGCAACAACCACAACTAAACAGGTGGGGTTTTAGGAGGGGTTCTGGAAGACACTATGGGGGGGGTCCACTGGAAGTTGACCAGCAACAACCACAACTAAACAGGTGGGGTTTTAGGAGGGGTTCTGAAAGACACTATGGGGGGGGGGGTCCACTGGAAGTTGACCAGCAACAACCACAACTAAACAGGTGGGGTTTTAGGAGGGGTTCTGGAAGACACTATGGGGGTCCACTGGAAGATGACCAGCAACAACCACAACTAAACAGGTGGGGTTTTAGGAGGGGTTCTGAAAGACACTATGGGGGGGTCCACTGGAAGATGACCAGCAACAATCACAACTAAACAGGTGGGTTTTAGGAGGGGTTCTGAAAGACACTATGGGGGGTCCACTGGAAGTTGACCAGCAACAACCACAACTAAACAGGTGGGGTTTTAGGAGGGGTTCTAGAAGACACTATGGGGGGTCCACTGGAAGTGGACCAGCAACAACCACAACTAAACAGGTGGGTTTTAGGAGGGGTTCTGGAAGACACTATGGGGGGGGTCCACTGGAAGATGACCAGCAACAACCACAACTAAACAGGTGGGGTTTTAGGAGGGGTTCTGGAAGACACTATGGGGGGGTCCACTGGAAGTTGACCAGCAACAACCACAACTAAACAGGTGGGGTTTTAGGAGGGGTTCTGAAAGACACTATGGGGGGGGGGTCCACTGGAAGTTGACCAGCAACAACCACAACTAAACAGGTGGGGTTTTAGGAGGGGTTCTGGAAGACACTATGGGGGGTCCACTGGAAGTTGACCAGAAACAACCACAACTAAACAGGTGGGGTTTTAGGAGGGGTTCTGGAAGACACTATGGGGGGGGTCCACTGGAAGTTGACCAGCAACAACCACAACTAAACAGGTGGGGTTTTAGGAGGGGTTCTGAAAGACACTATGGGGGGGTCCACTGGAAGTTGACCAGCAACAACCACAACTAAACAGGTGGGGTTTTAGGAGGGGGTTCTGAAAGACACTATGGGGGGGTCCACTGAAAGTTGACCAGCAACAAACACAACTAAACAGGTGGGGTTTTAGGAGTGGTTCTGAAAGACACTATGGGGGGGTCCACTGGAAGTTGACCAGCAACAACCACAACTAGACAGGTGGGTTTTAGGAGGGGTTCTGGAAGACACTATGGGGGGGTCCACTGGAAGATGACCAGCAACAACCACAACTAAACAGGTGGGTTTTAGGAGGGGTTCTGGAAGACACTATGGGGGGTCCACTGGAAGTTGACCAGCAACAACCACAACTAAACAGGTGGGGTTTTAGGAGGGGTTCTGAAAGACACTATGGGGGGGTCCACTGGAAGTTGACCAGCAACAACCACAACTAAACAGGTGGGGTTTTAGGAAGGGTTCTGAAAGACACTATGGGGGGGTCCACTGGAAGTTGACCAGCAACAACCACAACTAAACAGGTGGGGTTTTAGGAGGGGTTCTGAAAGACACTATGGGGGGGTCCACTGGAAGTTGACCAGCAACAACCACAACTAAACAGGTGGGGTTTTAGGAAGGGTTCTGAAAGACACTATGGGGGGGGTCCACTGGAAGTTGACCAGCAACAACCACAACTAAACAGGTGGTTTTAGGAAGGGTTCTGAAAGACACTATGGGGGGGTCCACTGGAAGTTGACCAGCAACAACCACAACTAAACAGGTGGGGTTTTAGGAGGGGTTCTGGAAGACACTATGGGGGGTCCACTGGAAGTTGACCAGCAACAACCACAACTAAACAGGTGGGGTTTTAGGAGGGGTTCTGAAAGACACTATGGGGGGGGGGTCCACTGGAAGTTGACCAGCAACAACCACAACTAAACAGGTGGGGTTTTAGGAGGGGTTCTGGAAGACACTATGGGGGGTCCACTGGAAGATGACCAGCAACAACCACAACTAAACAGGTGGGGTTTTAGGAGGGGTTCTGAAAGACACTATGGGGGGGGGGTCCACTGGAAGATGACCAGCAACAACCACAACTAAACAGGTGGGTTTTAGGAGGGGTTCTGAAAGACACTATGGGGGGGTCCACTGGAAGTTGACCAGCAACAACCACAACTAAACAGGTGGGGTTTTAGGAGGGGTTCTGGAAGACACTATGGGGGGGTCCACTGGAAGTGGACCAGCAACAACCACAACTAAACAGGTGGGTTTTAGGAGGGTTCTGGAAGACACTATGGGGGGTCCACTGGAAGATGACCAGCAACAACCACAACTAAACAGGTGGGGTTTTAGGAGGGGTTCTGGAAGACACTATGGGGGGTCCACTGGAAGTTGACCAGCAACAACCACAACTAAACAGGTGGGGTTTTAGGAGGGGTTCTGAAAGACACTATGGGGGGGTCCACTGGAAGTTGACCAGCAACAACCACAACTAAACAGGTGGGGTTTTAGGAGGGGTTCTGGAAGACACTATGGGGGGGTCCACTGGAAGTTGACCAGAAACAACCACAACTAAACAGGTGGGGTTTTAGGAGGGGTTCTGGAAGACACTATGGGGGGGGGTCCACTGGAAGTTGACCAGCAACAACCACAACTAAACAGGTGGGGTTTTAGGAGGGGTTCTGAAAGACACTATGGGGGGGGTCCACTGGAAGTTGACCAGCAACAACCACAACTAAACAGGTGGGGTTTTAGGAGGGGGTTCTGAAAGACACTATGGGGGGTCCACTGAAAGTTGACCAGCAACAAACACAACTAAACAGGTGGGGTTTTAGGAGTGGTTCTGAAAGACACTATGGGGGGGCCACTGGAAGTTGACCAGCAACAACCACAACTAGACAGGTGGGTTTTAGGAGGGGTTCTGGAAGACACTATGGGGGGGGGGTCCACTGGAAGATGACCAGCAACAACCACAACTAAACAGGTGGGTTTTAGGAGGGGTTCTGGAAGAC
This sequence comes from Coregonus clupeaformis, assembly GCF_020615455.1. Taxonomy (NCBI): domain Eukaryota; kingdom Metazoa; phylum Chordata; class Actinopteri; order Salmoniformes; family Salmonidae; genus Coregonus; species Coregonus clupeaformis. The sequence goes on along the minus strand of NW_025534221.1, from coordinate 102,000 downwards.
ACTATGGGGGGGTCCACTGGAAGTTGACCAGCAACAACCACAACTAAACAGGTGGGGTTTTAGGAGGGGTTCTGAAAGACACTATGGGGGGGGTCCACTGGAAGTTGACCAGCAACAACCACAACTAAACAGGTGGGGTTTTAGGAAGGGTTCTGAAAGACACTATGGGGGGTCCACTGGAAGTTGACCAGCAACAACCACAACTAAACAGGTGGGGTTTTAGGAGGGGTTCTGAAAGACACTATGGGGGGTCCACTGGAAGTTGACCAGCAACAACCACAACTAAACAGGTGGGGTTTTAGGAAGGGTTCTGAAAGACACTATGGGGGGGGTCCACTGGAAGTTGACCAGCAACAACCACAACTAAACAGGTGGTTTTAGGAAGGGTTCTGAAAGACACTATGGGGGGGGTCCACTGGAAGTTGACCAGCAACAACCACAACTAAACAGGTGGGGTTTTAGGAGGGGTTCTGGAAGACACTATGGGGGGGTCCACTGGAAGTTGACCAGCAACAACCACAACTAAACAGGTGGGGTTTTAGGAGGGGTTCTGAAAGACACTATGGGGGGGGGGGGTCCACTGGAAGTTGACCAGCAACAACCACAACTAAACAGGTGGGGGTTTTAGGAGGGGTTCTGGAAGACACTATGGGGGGTCCACTGGAAGATGACCAGCAACAACCACAACTAAACAGGTGGGGTTTTAGGAGGGGTTCTGAAAGACACTATGGGGGGGGTCCACTGGAAGATGACCAGCAACAACCACAACTAAACAGGTGGGTTTTAGGAGGGGTTCTGAAAGACACTATGGGGGGTCCACTGGAAGTTGACCAGCAACAACCACAACTAAACAGGTGGGGTTTTAGGAGGGGTTCTGGAAGACACTATGGGGGGTCCACTGGAAGTGGACCAGCAACAACCACAACTAAACAGGTGGGTTTTAGGAGGGGTTCTGGAAGACACTATGGGGGGTCCACTGGAAGTTGACCAGCAACAACCACAACTAAACAGGTGGGGTTTTAGGAGGGGTTCTGGAAGACACTATGGGGGGGGTCCACTGGAAGTTGACCAGCAACAACCACAACTAAACAGGTGGGGTTTTAGGAGGGGTTCTGGAAGACACTATGGGGGGGGTCCACTGGAAGTTGACCAGCAACAACCACAACTAAACAGGTGGGGTTTTAGGAGGGGTTCTGAAAGACACTATGGGGGGGTCCACTGGAAGTTGACCAGAAACAACCACAACTAAACAGGTGGGGTTTTAGGAGGGGTTCTGGAAGACACTATGGGGGGGTCCACTGGAAGTTGACCAGCAACAACCACAACTAAACAGGTGGGGTTTTAGGAGGGGTTCTGAAAGACACTATGGGGGGGGTCCACTGGAAGTTGACCAGCAACAACCACAACTAAACAGGTGGGGTTTTAGGAGGGGGTTCTGAAAGACACTATGGGGGGTCCACTGAAAGTTGACCAGCAACAAACACAACTAAACAGGTGGGGTTTTAGGAGTGGTTCTGAAAGACACTATGGGGGGTCCACTGGAAGTTGACCAGCAACAACCACAACTAGACAGGTGGGTTTTAGGAGGGGTTCTGGAAGACACTATGGGGGGGTCCACTGGAAGATGACCAGCAACAACCACAACTAAACAGGTGGGTTTTAGGAGGGGTTCTGGAAGACACTATGGGGGGTCCACTGGAAGTTGACCAGCAACAACCACAACTAAACAGGTGGGGTTTTAGGAGGGGTTCTGAAAGACACTATGGGGGGTCCACTGGAAGTTGACCAGCAACAACCACAACTAGACAGGTGGGTTTTAGGAGGGGTTCTGGAAGACACTATGGGGGGGGGGTCCACTGGAAGATGACCAGCAACAACCACAACTAAACAGGTGGGGTTTTAGGAGTGGTTCTGAAAGACACTATGGGGGGGTCCACTGGAAGTTGACCAGCAACAACCACAACTAGACAGGTGGGTTTTAGGAGGGGTTCTGGAAGACACTATGGGGGGGGGTCCACTGGAAGATGACCAGCAACAACCACAACTAAACAGGTGGGTTTTAGGAGGGGTTCTGGAAGACACTATGGGGGGGTCCACTGGAAGTTGACCAGCAACAACCACAACTAAACAGGTGGGGTTTTAGGAGGGGTTCTGAAAGACACTATGGGGGGGTCCACTGGAAGTTGACCAGCAACAACCACAACTAAACAGGTGGGGTTTTAGGAAGGGTTCTGAAAGACACTATGGGGGGTCCACTGGAAGTTGACCAGCAACAACCACAACTAAACAGGTGGGGTTTTAGGAGGGGTTCTGAAAGACACTATGGGGGGTCCACTGGAAGTTGACCAGCAACAACCACAACTAAACAGGTGGGGTTTTAGGAAGGGTTCTGAAAGACACTATGGGGGGGTCCACTGGAAGTTGACCAGCAACAACCACAACTAAACAGGTGGTTTTAGGAAGGGTTCTGAAAGACACTATGGGGGGGGTCCACTGGAAGTTGACCAGCAACAACCACAACTAAACAGGTGGGGTTTTAGGAGGGGTTCTGGAAGACACTATGGGGGGGTCCACTGGAAGTTGACCAGCAACAACCACAACTAAACAGGTGGGGTTTTAGGAGGGGTTCTGAAAGACACTATGGGGGAGGGGGTCCACTGGAAGTTGACCAGCAACAACCACAACTAAACAGGTGGGGTTTTAGGAGGGGTTCTGGAAGACACTATGGGGGGTCCACTGGAAGATGACCAGCAACAACCACAACTAAACAGGTGGGGTTTTAGGAGGGGTTCTGAAAGACACTATGGGGGGGTCCACTGGAAGATGACCAGCAACAACCACAACTAAACAGGTGGGTTTTAGGAGGGGTTCTGAAAGACACTATGGGGGTCCACTGGAAGTTGACCAGCAACAACCACAACTAAACAGGTGGGGTTTTAGGAGGGGTTCTGGAAGACACTATGGGGGGGTCCACTGGAAGTGGACCAGCAACAACCACAACTAAACAGGTGGGTTTTAGGAGGGGTTCTGGAAGACACTATGGGGGGGGTCCACTGGAAGATGACCAGCAACAACCACAACTAAACAGGTGGGGTTTTAGGAGGGGTTCTGGAAGACACTATGGGGGGGTCCACTGGAAGTTGACCAGCAACAACCACAACTAAACAGGTGGGGTTTTAGGAGGGGTTCTGAAAGACACTATGGGGGGTCCACTGGAAGTTGACCAGCAACAACCACAACTAAACAGGTGGGGTTTTAGGAGGGGTTCTGGAAGACACTATGGGGGGTCCACTGGAAGTTGACCAGAAACAACCACAACTAAACAGGTGGGGTTTTAGGAGGGGTTCTGGAAGACACTATGGGGGGGGTCCACTGGAAGTTGACCAGCAACAACCACAACTAAACAGGTGGGGTTTTAGGAGGGGTTCTGAAAGACACTATGGGGGGTCCACTGGAAGTTGACCAGCAACAACCACAACTAAACAGGTGGGGTTTTAGGAGGGGGTTCTGAAAGACACTATGGGGGGTCCACTGAAAGTTGACCAGCAACAAACACAACTAAACAGGTGGGGTTTTAGGAGTGGTTCTGAAAGACACTATGGGGGGGTCCACTGGAAGTTGACCAGCAACAACCACAACTAGACAGGTGGGTTTTAGGAGGGGTTCTGGAAGACACTATGGGGGGGGGGTCCACTGGAAGATGACCAGCAACAACCACAACTAAACAGGTGGGTTTTAGGAGGGGTTCTGGAAGACACTATGGGGGGGTCCACTGGAAGTTGACCAGCAACAACCACAACTAAACAGGTGGGGTTTTAGGAGGGGTTCTGAAAGACACTATGGGGGGTCCACTGGAAGTTGACCAGCAACAACCACAACTAAACAGGTGGGGTTTTAGGAGGGGTTCTGGAAGACACTATGGGGGGTCCACTGGAAGTGGACCAGCAACAACCACAACTAAACAGGTGGGTTTTAGGAGGGGTTCTGGAAGACACTATGGGGGGTCCACTGGAAGATGACCAGCAACAACCACAACTAAACAGGTGGGGTTTTAGGAGGGGTTCTGGAAGACACTATGGGGGGGTCCACTGGAAGTTGACCAGCAACAACCACAACTAAACAGGTGGGGTTTTAGGAGGGGTTCTGAAAGACACTATGGGGGGGTCCACTGGAAGTTGACCAGCAACAACCACAACTAAACAGGTGGGGTTTTAGGAGGGGTTCTGGAAGACACTATGGGGGGTCCACTGGAAGATGACCAGAAACAACCACAACTAAACAGGTGGGGTTTTAGGAGGGGTTCTGGAAGACACTATGGGGGGGGTCCACTGGAAGTTGACCAGCAACAACCACAACTAAACAGGTGGGGTTTTAGGAGGGGTTCTGAAAGACACTATGGGGGGGGGTCCACTGGAAGTTGACCAGCAACAACCACAACTAAACAGGTGGGGGTTTTAGGAGGGGGTTCTGAAAGACACTATGGGGGGGTCAACTGGAAGTTGACCAGCAACAAACACAACTAAACAGGTGGGGTTTTAGGAGTGGTTCTGAAAGACACTATGGGGGGGTCCACTGGAAGTTGACCTGCAACAACCACAACTAGACAGGTGGGTTTTAGGAGGGTTTCTGGAAGACACTATGGGGGGGTCCACTGGAAGATGACCAGCAACAACCACAACTAAACAGGTGGGTTTTAGGAGGGGTTCTGGAAGACACTATGGGGGGGTCCACTGGAAGTTGACCAGCAACAACCACAACTAAACAGGTGGGGTTTTAGGAGGGGTTCTGAAAGACACTATGGGGGGGGTCCACTGGAAGTTGACCAGCAACAACCACAACTAAACAGGTGGGGTTTTAGGAGGGGTTCTGGAAGACACTATGGGGGGTCCACTGGAAGTTGACCAGCAACAACTACAACTAAACAGGTGGGGGTTTTAGGAGGGGTTCTGGAAGACACTATGGGGGGGGTCCACTGGAAGATGACCAGCAACAACCACAACTAAAGAGGTGGGTTTTAGGAGGGGTTCTGGAAGACACTATGGGGGGTCCACTGGAAGTTGACCAGCAACAACCACAACTAAACAGGTGGGGTTTTAGGAGGGGTTCTGAAAGACACTATGGGGGGGTCCACTGGAAGTTGACCAGCAACAACCACAACTAAACAGGTGGGGTTTTAGGAGGGGGTTCTGGAAGACACTATGGGGGGTTCCACTGGAAGTTGACCAGCAACAACCACAACTAAACAGGTGGGGTTTTAGGAAGGGTTCTGAAAGACACTATGGGGGTCCACTGGAAGTTGACCAGCAACAACCACAACTAAACAGGTGGGGTTTTAGGAGGGGTTCTGAAAGACACTATGGGGGGTCCACTGGAAGTTGACCAGCAACAACCACAACTAAACAGGTGGGGTTTTAGGAGGGGTTCTGGAAGACACTATGGGGGGGTCCACTGGAAGTGTACCAGCAACAACCACAACTAAACAGGTTGGTTTTAGGAGGGGTTCTGGAAGACACTATGGGGGGGTCCACTGGAAGATGACCAGCAACAACCACAACTAAACAGGTGGGGTTTTAGGAGGGGTTCTGAAAGACACTATGGGGGGTCCACTGGAAGTTGACCAGCAACAACCACAACTAAACAGGTGGGGTTTTAGGAGGGGTTCTGGAAGACACTATGGGGGGGTCCACTGGAAGATGACCAGAAACAACCACAACTAAACAGGTGGGGTTTTAGGAGGGGTTCTGGAAGACACTATGGGGGGGGTCCACTGGAAGTTGACCAGCAACAACCACAACTAAACAGGTGGGGTTTTAGGAGGGGTTCTGAAAGACACTATGGGGGGGGTCCACTGGAAGTTGACCAGCAACAACCACAACTAAACAGGTGGGGTTTTAGGAGGGGGTTCTGAAAGACACTATGGGGGGGTCCACTGGAAGTTGACCAGCAACAAACACAACTAAACAGGTGGGGTTTTAGGAGGGTTTCTGGAAGACACTATGGGGGGGTCCACTGGAAGATGACCAGCAACAACCACAACTAAACAGGTGGGGTTTTAGGAGGGGTTCTGGAAGACACTATGGGGGGGTCCACTGGAAGTTGACCAGCAACAACCACAACTAAACAGGTGGGGTTTTAGGAGGGGTTCTGAAAGACACTATGGGGGGGTCCACTGGAAGTTGACCAGCAACAACCACAACTAAACAGGTGGGGTTTTAGGAGGGGTTCTGGAAGACACTATGGGGGGTCCACTGGAAGTTGACCAGCAACAACCACAACTAAACAGGTGGGGTTTTAGGAGGGGTTCTGAAAGACACTATGGGGGGGGGTCCACTGGAAGTTGACCAGCAACAACCACAACTAAACAGGTGGGGTTTTAGGAGGGGTTCTGGAAGACACTATGGGGGGTCCACTGGAAGTTGACCAGCAACAACCACAACTAAACAGGTGGGGTTTTAGGAGGGGTTCTGGAAGACACTATGGGGGGGGGTCCACTGGAAGTTGACCAGCAACAACCACAACTAAACAGGTGGGGTTTTGGGAGGGGTTCTGAAAGACACTATGGGGGTCCACTGGAAGTTGACCAGCAACAACCACAACTAAACAGGTGGGGTTTTAGGAGGGGTTCTGGAAGACACTATGGGGGGTCCACTGGAAGTTGACCAGCAACAACCACAACTAAACAGGTGGTTTTAGGAAGGGTTCTGAAAGACACTATGGGGGGGTCCACTGGAAGTTGACCAGCAACAACCACAACTAAACAGGTGGGGTTTTGGGAGGGGTTCTGAAAGACACTATGGGGGGTCCACTGGAAGTTGACCAGCAACAACCACAACTAAACAGGTGGGGTTTTAGGAGGGGTTCTGGAAGACACTATGGGGGGGTCCACTGGAAGTTGACCAGCAACAACCACAACTAAACAGGTGGGGTTTTAGGAAGGGTTCTGAAAGACACTATGGGGGGTCCACTGGAAGTTGACCAGCAACAACCACAACTAAACAGGTGGGGTTTTAGGAGGGGTTCTGAAAGACACTATGGGGGGTCCACTGGAAGTTGACCAGCAACAACCACAACTAAACAGGTGGGGTTTTAGGAGGGGTTCTGGAAGACACTATGGGGGGTCCACTGGAAGTGGACCAGCAACAACCACAACTAAACAGGTGGGTTTTAGGAGGGGTTCTGGAAGACACTATGGGGGGTCCACTGGAAGATGACCAGCAACAACCACAACTAAACAGGTGGGGTTTCAGGAGGGGTTCTGGAAGACACTATGGGGGGGTCCACTGGAAGTTGACCAGCAACAACCACAACTAAACAGGTGGGGTTTTAGGAGGGGTTCTGGAAGACACTATGGGGGGGTCCACTGGAAGATGACCAGCAACAACCACAACTAAACAGGTGGGGTTTTAGGAGGGTTCTGAAAGACACTATGGGGGGGTCCACTGGAAGTTGACCAGCAACAACCACAACTAAACAGGTGGGGTTTTAGGAGGGGTTCTGGAAGACACTATGGGGGGGTCCACTGGAAGATGACCAGAAACAACCACAACTAAACAGGTGGGGTTTTAGGAGGGGTTCTGGAAGACACTATGGGGGAGTCCACTGGAAGTTGACCAGCAACAACCACAACTAAACAGGTGGGGTTTTAGGAGGGGTTCTGAAAGACACTATGGGGGGGTCCACTGGAAGTTGACCAGCAACAACCACAACTAAACAGGTTGTGTTTTAGGAGGGGTTCTGGAAGCCACTATGGGGGGGGTCCACTGGAAGTTGACCAGCAACAACCACAACTAAACAGGTGGGGTTTTAGGAAGGGTTCTGAAAGACACTATGGAGAGGTCCACTGGAAGTTGACCAGCAACAACCACAACTAAACTGGTGGGGTTTTAGGAGGGGTTCTGAAAGACACTATGGGGGGGTCCACTGGAAGATGACCAGCAACAACCACAACTAAACAGGTGGGGTTTTAGGAGGGGTTCTGGAAGACACTATGGGGGGGGTCCACTGGAAGATGACCAGCAACAACCACAACTAAACAGGTGGGTTTTAGGAGGGGTTCTGGAAGACACTATGGGGGGTCCACTGGAAGTTGACCAGCAACAACCACAACTAAACAGGTGGGGTTTTAGGAGGGGTTCTGAAAGACACTATGGGGGGGGTCCACTGGAAGTTGACCAGCAACAACCACAACTAAACAGGTGGGGTTTTAGGAGGGGTTCTGGAAGACACTATGGGGGGGGTCCACTGGAAGTTGACCAGCAACAACCACAACTAAACAGGTGGGGTTTTAGGAAGGGTTCTGAAAGACACTATGGGGGGGTCCACTGGAAGTTGACCAGCAACAACCACAACTAAACAGGTGGGGTTTTAGGAGGGGTTCTGAAAGACACTATGGGGGGTCCACTGGAAGTTGACCAGCAACAACCACAACTAAACAGGTGGGGTTTTAGGAGGGGTTCTGGAAGACACTATGGGGGGTCCACTGGAAGTGGACCAGCAACAACCACAACTAAACAGGTGGGTTTTAGGAGGGGTTCTGGAAGACACTATGGGGGGGTCCACTGGAAGATGACCAGCAACAACCACAACTAAACAGGTGGGGTTTTAGGAGGGGTTCTGGAAGACACTATGGGGGGGTCCACTGGAAGTTGACCAGCAACAACCACAACTAAACAGGTGGGGTTTTAGGAGGGGTTCTGAAAGACACTATGGGGGGGTCCACTGGAAGTTGACCAGCAACAACCACAACTAAACAGGTGGGGTTTTAGGAGGGGTTCTGGAAGACACTATGGGGGGGTCCACTGGAAGATGACCAGAAACAACCACAACTAAACAGGTGGGGTTTTAGGAGGGGTTCTGAAAGACACTATGGGGGGGTCCACTGGAAGTTGACCAGCAACAACCACAACTAAACAGGTGGGGTTTTAGGAGGGGGTTCTGAAAGACACTATGGGGGGTCCACTGGAAGTTGACCAGCAACAAACACAACTAAACAGGTGGGGTTTTAGGAGTGGTTCTGAAAGACACTATGGGGGGGTCCACTGGAAGTTGACCAGCAACAACCACAACTAGACAGGTGGGTTTTAGGAGGGGTTCTGGAAGACACTATGGGGGGGTCCACTGGAAGTTGACCAGCAACAACCACAACTAAACAGGTGGGGTTTTAGGAGGGGTTCTGGAAGACACTATGGGGGGTCCACTGGAAGTTGACCAGCAACAACCACAACTAAACAGGTGGGGTTTTAGGAGGGGTTCTGGAAGACACTATGGGGGGGGTCCACTGGAAGTTGACCAGCAACAACCACAACTAAACAGGTGGGGTTTTGGGAGGGGTTCTGAAAGACACTATGTGGGGGGTCCACTGGAAGTTGACCAGCAACAACCACAACTAAACAGGTGGGGTTTTAGGAGGGGTTCTGGAAGACACTATGGGGGGGTCCACTGGAAGTTGACCAGCAACAACCACAACTAAACAGGTGGTTTTAGGAAGGGTTCTGAAAGACACTATGGGGGGGTCCACTGGAAGTTGACCAGCAACAACCACAACTAAACAGGTGGGGTTTTGGGAGGGGTTCTGAAAGACACTATGGGGGGGTCCACTGGAAGTTGACCAGCAACAACCACAACTAAACAGGTGGGGTTTTAGGAGGGTTCTGGAAGACACTATGGGGGTCCACTGGAAGTTGACCAGCAACAACCACAACTAAACAGGTGGGGTTTTAGGAAGGGTTCTGAAAGACACTATGGGGGGTCCACTGGAAGTTGACCAGCAACAACCACAACTAAACAGGTGGGGTTTTAGGAGGGGTTCTGAAAGACACTATGGGGGGTCCACTGGAAGTTGACCAGCAACAACCACAACTAAACAGGTGGGGTTTTAGGAGGGGTTCTGGAAGACACTATGGGGGGTCCACTGGAAGTGGACCAGCAACAACCACAACTAAACAGGTGGGTTTTAGGAGGGGTTCTGGAAGACACTATGGGGGGGTCCACTGGAAGATGACCAGCAACAACCACAACTAAACAGGTGGGGTTTTAGGAGGGGTTCTGGAAGACACTATGGGGGGTCCACTGGAAGTTGACCAGCAACAACCACAACTAAACAGGTGGGGTTTTAGGAGGGGTTCTGGAAGACACTATGGGGGGTTCCACTGGAAGATGACCAGCAACAACCACAACTAAACAGGTGGGGTTTTAGGAGGGGTTCTGAAAGACACTATGGGGGGGTCCACTGGAAGTTGACCAGCAACAACCACAACTAAACAGGTGGGGTTTTAGGAGGGTTCTGGAAGACACTATGGGGGGTCCACTGGAAGATGACCAGAAACAACCACAACTAAACAGGTGGGGTTTTAGGAGGGGTTCTGGAAGACACTATGGGGGAGTCCACTGGAAGTTGACCAGCAACAACCACAACTAAACAGGTGGGGTTTTAGGAGGGGTTCTGAAAGACACTATGGGGGGGTCCACTGTAAGTTGACCAGCAACAACCACAACTAAACAGGTTGTGTTTTAGGAGGGGTTCTGGAAGCCACTATGGGGGGGTCCACTGGAAGTTGACCAGCAACAACCACAACTAAACTGGTGGGGTTTTAGGAGGGGTTCTGAAAGACACTATGGGGGGGGTCCACTGGAAGTTGACCAGCAACAACCACAACTAAACAGGTGGGGTTTTAGGAAGGGTTCTGAAAGACACTATGGGGGGGTCCACTGGAAGTTGACCAGCAACAACCACAACTAAACAGGTGGGGATTTATGAGGGGTTCTGGAAGCCACTATGGGGGGGGTCCACTGGAAGTTGACCAGCAACAACCACAACTAAACAGGTGGGGTTTTAGGAAGGGTTCTGAAAGACACTATGGAGAGGTCCACTGGAAGTTGACCAGCAACAACCACAACTAAACTGGTGGGGTTTTAGGAGGGGTTCTGAAAGACACTATGGGGGGGTCCACTGGAAGATGACCAGCAACAACCACAACTAAACAGGTGGGGTTTTAGGAGGGGTTCTGGAAGACACTATGGGGGGGGTCCACTGGAAGATGACCAGCAACAACCACAACTAAACAGGTGGGTTTTAGGAGGGGTTCTGGAAGACACTATGGGGGGTCCACTGGAAGTTGACCAGCAACAACCACAACTAAACAGGTGGGGTTTTAGGAGGGGTTCTGAAAGACACTATGGGGGGTCCACTGGAAGTTGACCAGCAACAACCACAACTAAACAGGTGGGGTTTTAGGAGGGGTTCTGGAAGACACTATGGGGGGTCCACTGGAAGTTGACCAGCAACAACCACAACTAAACAGGTGGGGTTTTAGGAAGGGTTCTGAAAGACACTATGGGGGGGTCCACTGGAAGTTGACCAGCAACAACCACAACTAAACAGGTGGGGTTTTAGGAGGGGTTCTGAAAGACACTATGGGGGGGTCCACTGGAAGTTGACCAGCAACAACCACAACTAAACAGGTGGGGTTTTAGGAGGGGTTCTGGAAGACACTATGGGGGGGTCCACTGGAAGTGGACCAGCAACAACCACAACTAAACAGGTGGGTTTTAGGAGGGGTTCTGGAAGACACTATGGGGGGGGTCCACTGGAAGATGACCAGCAACAACCACAACTAAACAGGTGGGGTTTTAGGAGGGGTTCTGGAAGACACTATGGGGGGTCCACTGGAAGTTGACCAGCAACAACCACAACTAAACAGGTGGGGTTTTAGGAGGGGTTCTGAAAGACACTATGGGGGGGTCCACTGGAAGTTGACCAGCAACAACCACAACTAAACAGGTGGGGTTTTAGGAGGGGTTCTGGAAGACACTATGGGGGGGTCCACTGGAAGATGACCAGAAACAACCACAACTAAACAGGTGGGGTTTTAGGAGGGGTTCTGAAAGACACTATGGGGGGGGTCCACTGGAAGTTGACCAGCAACAACCACAACTAAACAGGTGGGGTTTTAGGAGGGGGTTCTGAAAGACACTATGGGGGGTCCACTGGAAGTTTACCAGCAACAAACACAACTAAACAGGTGGGGTTTTAGGAGTGGTTCTGAAAGACACTATGGGGGGGTCCACTGGAAGTTGACCAGCAACAACCAGAACTAGACAGGTGGGTTTTAGGAGGGGTTCTGGAAGACACTATGGGGGGGGTCCACTGGAAGATGACCAGCAACAACCACAACTAAACAGGTGGGTTTTAGGAGGGGTTCTGGAAGACACTATGGGGGGTCCACTGGAAGTTGACCAGCAACAACCACAACTAAACAGGTGGGTTTTAGGAGGGGTTCTGAAAGACACTATGGGGGGGTCCACTGGAAGTTGACCAGCAACAACCACAACTAAACAGGTGGGGTTTTAGGAGGGGTTCTGGAAGACACTATGGGGGGTCCACTGGAAGTTGACCAGCAACAACCACAACTAAACAGGTGGGGTTTTAGGAGGGGTTCTGGAAGACACTATGGGGGGGGTCCACTGGAAGTTGACCAGCAACAACCACAACTAAACAGGTGGGGTTTTGGGAGGGGTTCTGAAAGACACTATGGGGGGTCCACTGGAAGTTGACCAGCAACAACCACAACTAAACAGGTGGGGTTTTAGGAGGGGTTCTGGAAGACACTATGGGGGTCCACTGGAAGTTGACCAGCAACAACCACAACTAAACAGGTGGTTTTAGGAAGGGTTCTGAAAGACACTATGGGGGGGTCCACTGGAAGTTGACCAGCAACAACCACAACTAAACAGGTGGGGTTTTGGGAGGGGTTCTGAAAGACACTATGGGGGGTCCACTGGAAGTTGACCAGCAACAACCACAACTAAACAGGTGGGGTTTTAGGAGGGGTTCTGGAAGACACTATGGGGGGGGTCCACTGGAAGTTGACCAGCAACAACCACAACTAAACAGGTGGGGTTTTAGGAAGGTTCTGAAAGACACTATGGGGGGTCCACTGGAAGTTGACCAGCAACAACCACAACTAAACAGGTGGGGTTTTAGGAGGGGTTCTGAAAGACACTATGGGGGGTCCACTGGAAGTTGACCAGCAACAACCACAACTAAACAGGTGGGGTTTTAGGAGGGTTCTGGAAGACACTATGGGGGGTCCACTGGAAGTGGACCAGCAACAACCACAACTAAACAGGTGGGTTTTAGGAGGGGTTCTGGAAGACACTATGGGGGGGGTCCACTGGAAGATGACCAGCAACAACCACAACTAAACAGGTGGGGGTTTTAGGAGGGGTTCTGGAAGACACTATGGGGGGTCCACTGGAAGATGACCAGCAACAACCACAACTAAACAGGTGGGGTTTTAGGAGGGGTTCTGAAAGACACTATGGGGGGTCCACTGGAAGTTGACCAGCAACAACCACAACTAAACAGGTGGGGTTTTAGGAGGGGTTCTGGAAGACACTATGGGGGTCCACTGGAAGATGACCAGAAACAACCACAACTAAACAGGTGGGGGTTTTAGGAGGGGTTCTGGAAGACACTATGGGGGAGTCCACTGGAAGTTGACCAGCAACAACCACAACTAAACAGGTGGGGTTTTAGGAGGGGTTCTGAAAGACACTATGGGGGGGTCCACTGGAAGTTGACCAGCAACAACCACAACTAAACAGGTTGTGTTTTAGGAGGGGTTCTGGAAGCCACTATGGGGGGTCCACTGGAAGTTGACCAGCAACAACCACAACTAAACTGGTGGGGTTTTAGGAGGGGTTCTGAAAGACACTATGGGGGGGGTCCACTGGAAGTTGACCAGCAACAACCACAACTAAACAGGTGGGGATTTATGAGGGGTTCTGGAAGACACTATGGGGGGTCCACTGGAAGTTGACCAGCAACAACCACAACTAAACAGGTGGGTTTTAGGAGGGGTTCTGGAAGACACTATGGGGGTCCACTGGAAGATGACCAGCAACAACCACAACTAAACAGGTGGGGTTTTAGGAGGGGTTCTGGAAGACACTATGGGGGGTCCACTGGAAGTTGACCAGCAACAACCACAACTAAACAGGTGGGATTTTAGGAGGGGTTCTGAAAGACACTATGGGGGGGTCCACTGGAAGTTGACCAGCAACAACCACAACTAAACAGGTGGTTTTAGGAAGGGTTCTGAAAGACACTATGGGGGGGTCCACTGGAAGTTGACCAGCAACAACCACAACTAAACAGGTGGGGTTTTAGGAGGGGTTCTGAAAGACACTATGGGGGGTCCACTGGAAGTTGACCAGCAACAACCACAACTAAACAGGTGGGGTTTTAGGAGGGTTCTGGAAGACACTATGGGGGGTCCACTGGAAGTTGACCAGCAACAACCACAACTAAACAGGTGGGGTTTTAGGAAGGGTTCTGAAAAACACTATGGGGGGTCCACTGGAAGTTGACCAGCAACAACCACAACTAAACAGGTGGGGTTTTAGGAGGGGTTCTGAAAGACACTATGGGGGGGTCCACTGGAAGTTGACCAGCAACAACCACAACTAAACAGGTGGGGTTTTAGGAGGGGTTCTGGAAGACACTATGGGGGGTCCACTGGAAGTTGACCAGCAACAACCACAACTAAACAGGTGGGTTTTAGGAGGGGTTCTGGAAGACACTATGGGGGGGGTCCACTGGAAGATGACCAGCAACAACCACAACTAAACAGGTGGGGTTTTAGGAGGGGTTCTGGAAGACACTATGGGGGGGTCCACTGGAAGTTGACCAGCAACAACCACAACTAAACAGGTGGGGTTTTAGGAGGGGTTCTGAAAGACACTATGGGGGGGGTCCACTGGAAGTTGACCAGCAACAACCACAACTAAACAGGTGGGGTTTTAGGAGGGGTTCTGGAAGACACTATGGGGGGGTCCACTGGAAGATGACCAGAACAACCACAACTAAACAGGTGGGGTTTTAGGAGGGGTTCTGGAAGACACTATGGGGGGTCCACTGGAAGTTGACCAGCAACAACCACAACTAAACAGGTGGGTTTTAGGAGGGGTTCTGAAAGACACTATGGGGGGTCCACTGGAAGTTGACCAGCAACAACCACAACTAGACAGGTGGGGTTTTAGGAGGGGTTCTGGAAGACACTATGGGGGGGGGTCCACTGGAAGTTGACCAGCAACAACCACAACTAAACAGGTGGGTTTTAGGAGGGGTTCTGGAAGCCACTATGGGGGGGGTCCACTGGAAGTTGACCAGCAACAACCACAACTAAACAGGTGGGGTTTTAGGAGGGTTCTGAAAGACACTATGGGGGGTCCACTGGAAGTTGACCAGCAACAACCACAACTAAACAGGTGGGGTTTTAGGAGGGGTTCTGAAAGACACTATGGGGGGTCCACTGGAAGTTGACCAGCAACAACCACAACTAGACAGGTGGGGTTTTAGGAGGGGTTCTGGAAGACACTATGGGGGGGTCCACTGGAAGTTGACCAGCAACAACCACAACTAAACAGGTGGGTTTTAGGAGGGGTTCTGGAAGCCACTATGGGGGGGGTCCACTGGAAGTTGACCAGCAACAACCACAACTAAACAGGTGGGGTTTTAGGAAGGGTTCTGAAAGACACTATGGGGGGTCCACTGGAAGTTGACCAGCAACAACCACAACTAAATAGGTGGGGTTTTAGGAGGGGTTCTGAAAGACACTATGGGGGGTCCACTGGAAGTTGACCAGCAACAACCACAACTAAACAGGTGGGGTTTTAGGAGGGGTTCTGGAAGACACTATGGGGGGGGTCCACTGGAAGTTGACCAGCAACAACCACAACTAAACAGGTGGGGTTTTAGGAAGGGTTCTGAAAGACACTATGGGGGGGTGCACTGGAAGTTGACCAGCAACAACCACAACTAAACAGGTGGGGTTTTAGGAGGGGTTCTGAAAGACACTATGGGGGGTCCACTGGAAGTTGACCAGCAACAACCACAACTAAACAGGTGGGGTTTTAGGAGGGGTTCTGGAAGACACTATGGGGGGTCCACTGGAAGTTGACCAGCAACAACCACAACTAAACAGGTGGTTTTAGGAAGGGGTTCTGAAAGACACTATGGGGGGTCCACTGGAAGATGACCAGCAACAACCACAACTAAACAGGTAGGGTTTTAGGAGGGGTTCTGAAAGACACTATGGGGGGGGTCCACTGGAAGTTGACCAGCAACAACCACAACTAGACAGGTGGGGTTTTAGGAGGGGTTCTGGAAGACACTATGGGGGGTCCACTGGAAGTTGACCAGCAACAACCACAACTAAACAGGTGGGTTTTAGGAGGGGTTCTGGAAGCCACTATGGGGGGTCCACTGGAAGTTGACCAGCAACAACCACAACTAAACAGGTGGGGTTTTAGGAAGGGTTCTGAAAGACACTATGGGGGTCCACTGGAAGTTGACCAGCAACAACCACAACTAAATAGGTGGGGTTTTAGGAGGGGTTCTGAAAGACACTATGGGGGGTCCACTGGAAGTTGACCAGCAACAACCACAACTAAACAGGTGGGGTTTTAGGAGGGGTTCTGGAAGACACTATGGGGGGTCCACTGGAAGTTGACCAGCAACAACCACAACTAAACAGGTGGGGTTTTAGGAAGGGTTCTGAAAGACACTATGGGGGGGGTGCACTGGAAGTTGACCAGCAACAACCACAACTAAACAGGTGGGGTTTTAGGAGGGGTTCTGAAAGACACTATGGGGGTCCACTGGAAGTTGACCAGCAACAACCACAACTAAACAGGTGGGGTTTTAGGAGGGGTTCTGGAAGACACTATGGGGGGGTCCACTGGAAGTTGACCAGCAACAACCACAACTAAACAGGTGGTTTTAGGAAGGGTTCTGAAAGACACTATGGGGGGGTCCACTGGAAGATGACCAGCAACAACCACAACTAAACAGGTGGTTTTAGGAAGGGTTCTGAAAGACACTATGGGGGGGTCCACTGGAAGTTGACCAGCAACAACCACAACTAAACAGGTGGGGTTTTAGGAGGGGTTCTGAAAGACACTATGGGGGGTCCACTGGAAGTTGACCAGCAACAACCACAACTAAACAGGTGGTTTTAGGAAGGGTTCTGAAAGACACTATGGGGGGGTCCACTGGAAGTTGACCAGCAACAACCACAACTAAACAGGTGGGGTTTTAGGAGGGGTTCTGAAAGACACTATGGGGGGGTCCACTGGAAGTTGACCAGCAACAACCACAACTAAACAGGTGGGGTTTTAGGAGGGGTTCTGGAAGACACTATGGGGGGGTCCACTGGAAGTTGACCAGCAACAACCACAACTAAACAGGTGGGGTTTTAGGAAGGGGTTCTGAAAGACACTATGGGGGGTCCACTGGAAGTTGACCAGCAACAACCACAACTAAACAGGTGGGGTTTTAGGAGGGGTTCTGAAAGACACTATGGGGGGGTCCACTGGAAGTTGACCAGCAACAACCACAACTAAACAGGTGGGGTTTTAGGAGGGGTTCTGGAAGACACTATGGGGGGTCCACTGGAAGTGGACCAGCAACAACCACAACTAAACAGGTGGGTTTTAGGAGGGGTTCTGGAAGACACTATGGGGGGTCCACTGGAAGATGACCAGCAACAACCACAACTAAACAGGTGGGGTTTTAGGAGGGGTTCTGGAAGACACTATGGGGGGTCCACTGGAAGTTGACCAGCAACAACCACAACTAAACAGGTGGGGTTTTAGGAGGGGTTCTGAAAGACACTATGGGGGGTCCACTGGAAGTTGACCAGCAACAACCACAACTAAACAGGTGGGGTTTTAGGAGGGGTTCTGGAAGACACTATGGGGGGTCCACTGGAAGATGACCAGAAACAACCACAACTAAACAGGTGGGGTTTTAGGAGGGGTTCTGGAAGACACTATGGGGGGGTCCACTGGAAGTTGACCAGCAACAACCACAACTAAACAGGTGGGGTTTTAGGAGGGGTTCTGAAAGACACTATGGGGGGTCCACTGGAAGTTGACCAGCAACAACCACAACTAAACAGGTGGGGTTTTAGGAGGGGTTCTGAAAGACACTATGGGGGGTCCACTGGAAGTTGACCAGCAACAAACACAACTAAACAGGTGGGGTTTTAGGAAGGGTTCTGGAAGACACTATGGGGGGGTCCACTGGAAGTTGACCAGCAACAACCACAACTAGACAGGTGGGTTTTAGGAGGGGTTCTGGAAGACACTATGGGGGCGGGGGTCCACTGGAAGATGACCAGCAACAACCACAACTAAACAGGTGGGTTTTAGGAGGGGTTCTGGAAGACACTATGGGGGGGGTCCACTGGAAGTTGACCAGCAACAACCACAACTAAACAGGTGGGGTTTTAGGAGGGGTTCTGGAAGACACTATGGGGGGTCCACTGGAAGATGACCAGCAACAACCACAACTAAACAGGTGGGGTTTTAGGAGGGGTTCTGGAAGACACTATGGGGGGTCCACTGGAAGTTGACCAGCAACAACCACAAGTAAACAGGTGGGTTTTAGGAGGGGTTCTGAAAGACACTATGGGGGGGTCCACTGGAAGTTGACCAGCAACAACCACAACTAGACAGGTGGGTTTTAGGAGGGGTTCTGGAAGACACTATGGGGGGTCCACTGGAAGTTGACCAGCAACAACTACAACTAAACAGGTGGGGTTTTAGGAGGGGTTCTGAAAGACACTATGGTGGGGTCCACTGAAAGATGACCAGCAACAACCACAACTAAACAGGTGGGGTTTTAGGAGGGGTTCTGAAAGACACTATGGGGGGATCCACTGGAAGATGACCAGCAACAACCACAACTAAACAGGTGGGGTTTTAGGAGGGGTTCTGAAAGACACTATGGGGGGTCCACTGGAAGTTGACCAGCAACAACCACAACTAAACAGGTGGGGTTTTAGGAGGGGTTCTGGAAGACACTATGGGGGGGTCCACTGGAAGTTGACCAGCAACAACCACAACTAAACAGGTGGGTTTTAGGAGGGGTTCTGGAAGACACTATGGGGGGTCCACTGGAAGATGACCAGCAACAACCACAACTAAACAGGTGGGGTTTTAGGAGGGGTTCTGGAAGACACTATGGGGGGTCCACTGGAAGTTGACCAGCAACAACCACAACTAAACAGGTGGGGTTTTAGGAGGGGTTCTGAAAGACACTATGGGGGGGTCCACTGGAAGTTGACCAGCAACAACCACAACTAAACAGGTGGGGTTTTAGGAAGGGGTTCTGAAAGACACTATGGGGGGGTCCACTGGAAGTTGACCAGCAACAACCACAACTAAACAGGTGGGGTTTTAGGAAGGGGTTCTGGAAGACACTATGGGGGGTCCACTGGAAGTTGACCAGCAACAACCACAACTAAACAGGTGGGGTTTTAGGAGGGGTTCTGGAAGACACTATGGGGGGGTCCACTGGAAGTTGACCAGCAACAACCACAACTAAACAGGTGGGGTTTTAGGAGGGGTTCTGAAAGACACTATGGGGGGTCCACTGGAAGTTGACCAGCAACAACCACAACTAAACAGGTGGGTTATAGGAAGGGTTCTGAAAGACACTATGGGGGGTCCACTGGAAGTTGACCAGCAACAACCACAACTAAACAGGTGGGGTTTTAGGAGGGGTTTCTGAAAGACACTATGGGGGTCCACTGGAGGTTGACCAGCAACAACCAACTAAACAGGTGGGGATTTATGAGGGGTTTCTGAAAGACACTATGGGGGGTCCACTGGAAGTTGACCAGCAACAACCACAACTAAACAGGTGGGGTTTTAGGAGGGGTTCTGAAAGACACTATGGTGGGGTCCACTGAAAGATGACCAGCAACAACCACAACTAAACAGGTGGGGTTTTAGGAGGGGTTCTGAAAGACACTATGGGGGGATCCACTGGAAGATGACCAGCAACAACCACAACTAAACAGGTGGGGTTTTAGGAGGGGTTCTGAAAGACACTATGGGGGGGTCCACTGGAAGTTGACCAGCAACAACCACAACTAAACAGGTGGGGTTTTAGGAGGGGTTCTGGAAGACACTATGGGGGTCCACTGGAAGTTGACCAGCAACAACCACAACTAAACAGGTGGGTTTTAGGAGGGGTTCTGGAAGACACTATGGGGGGTCCACTGGAAGATGACCAGCAACAACCACAACTAAACAGGTGGGGTTTTAGGAGGGGTTCTGGAAGACACTATGGGGGGTCCACTGGAAGTTGACCAGCAACAACCACAACTAAACAGGTGGGGTTTTAGGAGGGGTTCTGAAAGACACTATGGGGGGTCCACTGGAAGTTGACCAGCAACAACCACAACTAAACAGGTGGGGTTTTAGGAGGGGTTCTGAAAGACACTATGGGGGGTCCACTGGAAGTTGACCAGCAACAACCACAACTAAACAGGTGGGGTTTTAGGAAGGGGTTCTGAAAGACACTATGGGGGGTCCACTGGAAGTTGACCAGCAACAACCACAACTAAACAGGTGGGGTTTTAGGAAAGGTTCTGGAAGACACTATGGGGGGGTCCACTGGAAGATGACCAGCAACAACCACAACTAAACAGGTGGGGTTTTAGGAGGGGTTCTGGAAGACACTATGGGGGGGTCCACTGGAAGTTGACCAGCAACAACCACAACTAAACAGGTGGGGTTTTAGGAGGGGTTCTGAAAGACACTATGGGGGGGGTCCACTGGAAGTTGACCAGCAACAACCACAACTAAACAGGTGGTTATAGGAAGGGTTCTGAAAGACACTATGGGGGTCCACTGGAAGTTGACCAGCAACAACCACAACTAAACAGGTGGGGTTTTAGGAGGGGTTCTGGAAGACACTATGGGGGGGTCCACTGGAAGTTGACCAGCAACAACCACAACTAAACAGGTGGGGATTTATGAGGGGTTCTGAAAGACACTATGGGGGGGTCCACTGGAAGTTGACCAGCAACAACCACAACTAAACAGGTGGTTTTAGGAAGGGTTCTGAAGACACTATGGGGGGTCCACTGGAAGATGACCAGCAACAACCACAACTAAACAGGTGGGGTTTTAGGAGGGGTTCTGGAAGACACTATGGGGGTCCACTGGAAGTTGACCAGCAACAACCAAAACTAAACAGGTGGGGTTTTAGGAAGGGTTCTGAAAGACACTATGGGGGGTCCACTGGAAGTTGACCAGCAACAACCACAACTAAACAGGTGGGGTTTTAGGAGGGGTTCTGAAAGACACTATGGGGGGGTCCACTGGAAGTTGACCAGCAACAACCACAACTAAACAGGTGGGGTTTTAGGAGGGGTTCTGGAAGACACTATGGGGGGGTCCACTGGAAGTGGACCAGCAACAACCACAACTAAACAGGTGGGTTTTAGGAGGGGTTCTGGAAGACACTATGGGGGGGGTCCACTGGAAGATGACCAGCAACAACCACAACTAAACAGGTGGGGTTTTAGGAGGGGTTCTGGAAGACACTATGGGGGGTCCACTGGAAGTTGACCAGCAACAACCACAACTAAACAGATGGGGTTTTAGGAGGGGTTCTGAAAGACACTATGGGGGGTCCACTGGAAGTTGACCAGCAACAACCACAACTAAACAGGTGGGGTTTTAGGAGGGGTTCTGGAAGACACTATGGGGGGGTCCACTGGAAGATGACCAGAAACAACCACAACTAAACAGGTGGGGTTTTAGGAGGGGTTCTGGAAGACACTATGGGGGGGTCCACTGGAAGTTGACCAGCAACAACCACAACTAAACAGGTGGGGTTTTAGGAGGGGTTCTGAAAGACACTATGGGGGGTCCACTGGAAGTTGACCAGCAACAACCACAACTAAACAGGTGGGGTTTTAGGAGGGGGTTCTGAAAGACACTATGGGGGGTCCACTGGAAGTTGACCAGCAACAAACACAACTAAACAGGTGGGTTTTTAGGAAGGGTTCTGGAAGACACTATGGGGGGTCCACTGGAAGTTGACCAGCAACAACCACAACTAGACAGGTGGGTTTTAGGAGGGGTTCTGGAAGACACTATGGGGGGGGGGGGTCCACTGGAAGATGACCAGCAACAACCACAACTAAACAGGTGGGTTTTAGGAGGGGTTCTGGAAGACACTATGGGGGGTCCACTGGAAGTTGACCAGCAACAACCACAACTAAACAGGTGGTTATAGGAAGGGTTCTGAAAGACACTATGGGGGGGGGGTCCACTGGAAGTTGACCAGCAACAACCACAACTAAACAGGTGGGGTTTTAGGAGGGGTTCTGAAAGACACTATGGGGGGTCCACTGGAAGTTGACCAGCAACAACCACAACTAAACAGGTGGGGTTTTAGGAGGGGTTCTGAAAGACACTATGGGGGGGGTCCACTGGAAGTTGACCAGCAACAACCACAACTAAACAGGTGGGGTTTTAGGAGGGGTTCTGAAAGACACTATGGTGGGGGTCCACTGAAAGATGACCAGCAACAACCACAACTAAACAGGTGGGGTTTTAGGAGGGGTTCTGAAAGACACTATGGGGGGATCCACTGGAAGATGACCAGCAACAACCACAACTAAACAGGTGGGGTTTTAGGAGGGGTTCTGAAAGACACTATGGGGGGTCCACTGGAAGTTGACCAGCAACAACCACAACTAAACAGGTGGGGGTTTTAGGAGGGGTTCTGGAAGACACTATGGGGGGGTCCACTGGAAGTTGACCAGCAACAACCACAACTAAACAGGTGGGTTTTAGGAGGGGTTCTGGAAGACACTATGGGGGGTCCACTGGAAGATGACCAGCAACAACCACAACTAAACAGGTGGGGTTTTAGGAGGGGTTCTGGAAGACACTATGGGGGGTCCACTGGAAGTTGACCAGCAACAACCACAACTAAACAGGTGGGGTTTTAGGAGGGGTTCTGAAAGACACTATGGGGGGTCCACTGGAAGTTGACCAGCAACAACCACAACTAAACAGGTGGGGTTTTAGGAGGGGTTCTGAAAGACACTATGGGGGGGGGTCCACTGGAAGTTGACCAGCAACAACCACAACTAAACAGGTGGGGTTTTAGGAAGGGGTTCTGAAAGACACTATGGGGGGGTCCACTGGAAGTTGACCAGCAACAACCACAACTAAACAGGTGGGGTTTTAGGAAAGGTTCTGGAAGACACTATGGGGGGGGTCCACTGGAAGATGACCAGCAACAACCACAACTAAACAGGTGGGGTTTTAGGAGGGGTTCTGGAAGACACTATGGGGGGGTCCACTGGAAGTTGACCAGCAACAACCACAACTAAACAGGTGGGGTTTTAGGAGGGGTTCTGAAAGACACTATGGGGGGGGGGTCCACTGGAAGTTGACCAGCAACAACCACAACTAAACAGGTGGTTATAGGAAGGGTTCTGAAAGACACTATGGGGGGGGGGGTCCACTGGAAGTTGACCAGCAACAACCACAACTAAACAGGTGGGGTTTTAGGAGGGGTTCTGGAAGACACTATGGGGGTCCACTGGAAGTTGACCAGCAACAACCACAACTAAACAGGTGGGGATTTATGAGGGGTTCTGAAAGACACTATGGGGGGGTCCACTGGAAGTTGACCAGCAACAACCACAACTAAACAGGTGGGGTTTTAGGAGGGGTTCTGGAAGACACTATGGGGGGGTCCACTGGAAGATGACCAGCAACAACCACAACTAAACAGGTGGGGTTTTAGGAGGGGTTCTGGAAGACACTATGGGGGGGTCCACTGGAAGTTGACCAGCAACAACCAAAACTAAACAGGTGGGGTTTTAGGAAGGGTTCTGAAAGACACTATGGGGGGGTCCACTGGAAGTTGACCAGCAACAACCACAACTAAACAGGTGGGGTTTTAGGAGGGGTTCTGAAAGACACTATGGGGGGTCCACTGGAAGTTGACCAGCAACAACCACAACTAAACAGGTGGGGTTTTAGGAGGGGTTCTGGAAGACACTATGGGGGGTCCACTGGAAGTGGACCAGCAACAACCACAACTAAACAGGTGGGTTTTAGGAGGGGTTCTGGAAGACACTATGGGGGGGTCCACTGGAAGATGACCAGCAACAACCACAACTAAACAGGTGGGGTTTTAGGAGGGGTTCTGGAAGACACTATGGGGGGGTCCACTGGAAGTTGACCAGCAACAACCACAACTAAACAGATGGGGTTTTAGGAGGGGTTCTGAAAGACACTATGGGGGGTCCACTGGAAGTTGACCAGCAACAACCACAACTAAACAGGTGGGGTTTTAGGAGGGGTTCTGGAAGACACTATGGGGGGTCCACTGGAAGATGACCAGAAACAACCACAACTAAACAGGTGGGGTTTTAGGAGGGTTCTGGAAGACACTATGGGGGGGGTCCACTGGAAGTTGACCAGCAACAACCACAACTAAACAGGTGGGGTTTTAGGAGGGGTTCTGAAAGACACTATGGGGGGTCCACTGGAAGTTGACCAGCAACAACCACAACTAAACAGGTGGGGTTTTAGGAGGGGGTTCTGAAAGACACTATGGGGGGGTCCACTGGAAGTTGACCAGCAACAAACACAACTAAACAGGTGGGGTTTTAGGAAGGGTTCTGGAAGACACTATGGGGGGGTCCACTGGAAGTTGACCAGCAACAACCACAACTAGACAGGTGGGTTTTAGGAGGGGTTCTGGAAGACACTATGGGGGGGGCGGGGGTCCACTGGAAGATGACCAGCAACAACCACAACTAAACAGGTGGGTTTTAGGAGGGGTTCTGGAAGACACTATGGGGGGGTCCACTGGAAGTTGACCAGCAACAACCACAACTAAACAGGTGGGGTTTTAGGAGGGGTTCTGGAAGACACTATGGGGGGTCCACTGGAAGTTGACCAGCAACAACCACAACTAAACAGGTGGGGTTTTAGGAGGGGTTCTGGAAGACACTATGGGGGGGTCCACTGGAAGTTGACCAGCAACAACCACAAGTAAACAGGTGGGTTTTAGGAGGGGTTCTGAAAGACACTATGGGGGGGTCCACTGGAAGTTGACCAGCAACAACCACAACTAGACAGGTGGGTTTTAGGAGGGGTTCTGGAAGACACTATGGGGGGGTCCACTGGAAGTTGACCAGCAACAACCACAACTAAACAGGTGGGGTTTTAGGAGGGGTTCTGAAAGACACTATGGGGGGGGTCCACTGGAAGTTGACCAGCAACAACCACAACTAAACAGGTGGGGGTTTTAGGAGGGGTTCTGAAAGACACTATGGGGGGGTCCACTGGAAGTTGACCAGCAACAACCACAACTAAACAGGTGGGGTTTTAGGAAGGGGTTCTGAAAGACACTATGGGGGGGTCCACTGGAAGTTGACCAGCAACAACCACAACTAAACAGGTGGGGTTTTAGGAAGGGGTTCTGAAAGACACTATGGGGGGGTCCACTGGAAGTTGACCAGCAACCTCACAACTAAACAGGTGGGGTTTTAGGAGGGGTTCTGAAAGACACTATGGGGGTGTCCACTGGAAGTTGACCAGCAACAACAACTGGGCCCTAAAAGACAGCCACCATGAGACCCACTAAATCTGCCCAAGAGGCAAACAATAGAAAAACCCCACACCAAACTTAAAGACAGGAAGCAAACGAAAAAGGTATTTCTAAATAAATAAAACAATTCTACAATCTTATTTTTTTCTCCTTTTTCTTTCTATAAAATCCTAAAACTCGATCCTTTTGACTGCCCACCCTTGAGACAATCAGCAACCAAGTTGTCCTTTCCACTGACATGTCTGATTTCAAGAGGAAACTCCTGCAATATCCGTAGTAACTTTCCACCTCACTGCGGAGCTTCTCTCTTTTCAGGGTTCACTCGATAGACATGTTGTTGGATCGGGGCCGAGTCCCCAATGTCATACTCTAGTACATTTGGGTTGGCACATCTGAGAATGAACCCTGATATTCTAAAAGCAGTGCAACAATGTCAATATAATTGTACCCCAAAATTGTCAATTGGTTGCATAATTTATGATTACTAAATGTTACATGAAATGTAAATATTATGAAATATCAAAACAGAATGATCACCCCTTTGTTAATATGTATTGGCAATAATTCACTTAATGGTGAGGCATGGAATAATTTAAAATGTATATTTTGTCTGGCTGGATGTTTGAAATATGAGTAGGTGATTCGAGTCATGCTTCTTCAGTAGTGAACATTGTAAAGAAATACTGGAGTGATGTAAGATTGTTAATAAAACTGATTATAGACCAATTTATTATACTGCGTCCATGTTTATAGGCTGCAAGTACGTTGAAATTAAGTTGTTGTCAAGTCGTTGAAACAACGACCTGAAAATACCACTTTCCAACTTTCACTTTCAACTAAAACCGAATGTAAACTCAGCAACAACAAAAAAATCCTCTCTCTGTCAACTGCGTTTATTTTCAGCAAACTTAAAATACATATTTTCAACCTCATTTTGCTAGGTGGGATACTGCCCAATGTCAAAACAGTTTTAACGTGTCCAAATCAATAACCAATATGCAGAAACAGTTTGATGTATTGAAAACCTAAACATCAAATGTACTATCTACACGAACACGTGCCACAATAGTAATAATTTTACTTGTATTTATTTTAACGAGCACCTTATAAACTGCACAAGCACCAAAAACGCTGTTGTTTTGACAAGTGGCAATAAATCACTGATATCGATTAGGGAGGAAATCAGGTTGTACGAGCTGTTGAAACTAACACAACTAAAAAAACACATGGAAATGGGAGATGTCTTTTACCTCACTGGTTAGAGGACAACCTGCAGAAAACAGTCAGCTACATTTTGGAATGATGCATTTCCATTTATGGGTTGCTAAACAAAGGAACGCAACAGGTGAAGTGTTGCATTTTCATTCAAACTGGGTCGCCAACGTGGTAAGTGTAACACAACTCTTTCATAGCCTGGATTTTCCCCCTGATGAGGCTAATATCCATATCAGGCTGAAATCAATAGAACAGGGGGAAATGTTAAGGGTTCTACATTGGGACATTATTAATTATTTTATTTTATTTTATATTATTCATTAAAGTACTCCTTCTACAATGTTAAAACATTCTACATTGTGACATTATTTCATTGATATCATGGAACACCTCCTTCATGTATGAATTGTCTGATGTTTGATCAGAGATCTTTTATCAGAGTATCTCTTGTCACATTGACCACAGCCATATGGTTTCTCCCCTGTGTGTGTTCTCTGGTGTGATACCAGGCTGTTTGGCTGAGTAAAACTCTTCCCACATTGATCACAGCTATAAGGATTCTCTCCTGTGTGTGTTCTCTGGTGCATAGTAAGCTGGCTAGATGTAGTAAAACTCTTCACACAATGATCACAGCTATAAGGTTTCTCCCCTGTGTGTGTTCTCTGGTGTATAGTCAGACGGCCAGATGAAAGGAAACTCTTCCCACATTGATCACAGCTATAAGGTTTCTCTCCTGTGTGTGTTCTCTGGTGTACTATCAAGCTGCTTGAGTGAGTAAAACTCTTCCCACATTGAGTACAGCTATAGGGTTTCTCTACAGTGTGCGTTCTCTGGTGTGATTTTAAATGTCCTGAGGAAACAAAACTCTTTCCGCAGTCAGAGCAGTGATAAGGTTTCTCTCCTGTGTGGATTCTCTCGTGCCTTTTAAGGTCTGCCGAGGAGGTGAATCTCTTCCCGCAGTCAGAGCAGCAGTGAGGTTTCTCTCCTGTGTGAATTCTCAGGTGTAGTTTCAGTGAATCTGATCTTAAGTAACTCTTCCCACATTCAGAGCAGCAGTGAGTTTTCTTCCTTGTGGAACTCCGCTGGTGTTTCTTGAGGTGTTTTGATCTGGAGAGACTCTTCTCTGCCTCGTCAGCATCATGATGTTGTCGAGGCTCCCTACGTCTCTCTCCTGTGTGAACAACAAAGTCAGACAGATGGTTAAAGGCCCACAATAACAGAAATCCAATGTATTTTCGCTAAAAGGTAATGCCCATTATGTTGTATAACAATTTACATCCTTAATGTTGAAATGCTTTTACAAACATCTTTCACAATTGTCTTAATATGACAGTCACTTCATCAACAGTCATATTTAGACTTATTTTTTAACAGTAGTAAAGTTGATGATTCTAGGCTAGAAATAAGTTATTACAGTTGCTGAAATCCTAAGCAGCCAGGCGACTTTTGGTCTCCAACATAGGCCACTTTCTGTGTTTGCTAAAATTGCCTCACACGCAATTTGGTTGTAGAAACTCCTCCAGTTATGGATGTAGTATATCATATATATATATATATAGATAGAGTATTTGGTTGCTGACAGGTGTATAAAATCAAACACACAGCCATGCAATCTCCATAGACAAATATTGGCAGTAGAATGGCCTTACTGAAGAGCTCAGTGACTTTCAAATGTGGCACCATTAGTTTGTCAAAGTTCTGCCCTGGTCAACTGTAAGTGCTGTTATTGTGAAGTGGAAACGTCTAGGAGCAACAACGGCTCAGCCACGAAGTGGTAGGCCACACAAGCTCACAGAACGGGACCGGCGAGTGCTGAAGCATGTAAAAAGTCTGTCCTTGGTTGCAACACTCACTACCGAGGCCTCTGGAAGCAACGTCAGTCAGCACAAGAACTGTTCGTTGGGACCTTCATGAAATGGGTTTCCATGGCCGTGCAGCCGCACACAAGCCTAAGTTCACCATGCGCAACGCCAAGCGTCGGCTGGGACTCTGGAACAGTGGAAACATGTTCTCTGGCCAAAGTACTGGGATGGCCTGGTGTAGGATTGTTTAGGGCCAAAGTATTGGGATGGCCTGGTGTAGGATCGTTTAGGGCCAAAGTATTGGGATGGCCTGGTGTAGGATCGTTTAGGGCCAAAGTATTGGGATGGCCTGGTGTAGGATCGTTTAGGGCCAAAGTATTGGGATGGCCTGGTGTAGGATCGTTTAGGGCCAAAGTATTGGGATGGCCTGGTGTAGGATCGTTTAGGGCCAAATTATTGGGATGGCCTGGTGTAGGATCGTTTAGGGCCAAAGTATTGGGATGGCCTGGTGTAGGATCGTTTAGGGCCAAAGTATTGGGATGGCCTGGTGTAGGATCGTTTAGGGCCAAAGTATTGGGATGGCCTGGTGTAGGATCGTTTAGGGCCAAAGTATTGGGATGGCCTGGTGGGGGATCGTTTAGGGCCAAAGTATTGGGATGGCCTGGTGCATTTTGGGGGATAGTGTATAGGTGTAAGGTGAGATGGTGGTGTATAGGTGTAGGGTCAGATGGTGGTGTATAGGTGTAGGGTCAGACGGTGGTGTATAGGTGTAGGGTTAGACGGTGGTGTATAGGTGTAGGGTCAGACGGTGGTGTATAGGTGTAGGGTTAGATGGTGGTGTATAGGTGTAGGGTCAGACGGTGGTGTATAGGTGTAGGGTCAGACGGTGGTGTATAGGTGTAGGGTTAGACGGTGGTGTATAGGTGTAGGGTCAGACGGTGGTGTATAGGTGTAGGGTCAGACGGTGGTGTATAGGTGTAGGGTTAGATGGTGGTGTAGGGTTAGATGGTGGTGTATAGGTGTAGGGTTAGATGGTGGTGTATAGGTGTAGGGTCAGACGGTGGTGTATAGGTGTAGGGTCAGACGGTGGTGTATAGGTGTAGGGTCAGACGGTGGTGTATAGGTGTAGGGTTAGATGGTGGTGTATAGGTGTAGGGTTAGACGGTGGTGTATAGGTGTAGGGTTAGATGGTGGTGTAGGGTTAGACGGTGGTGTATAGGTGTAGGGTTAGATGGTGGTGTATAGGTGTAGGGTCAGATGGTGGTGTATTGGTGTAGGGTTAGATGGTGGTGTATAGGTGTAGGGTTAGACGGTGGTGTATAGGTGTTGGGTTAGACGGTGGTGTATAGGTGTAGGGTTAGACGGTGGTGTATAGGTGTAGGGTTAGACGGTGGTGTATAGGTGTAGGGTTAGATGGTGGTGTATAGGTGTAGGGTCAGACGGTGGTGTATAGGTGTAGGGTCAGACGGTGGTGTATAGGTGTAGGGTCAGACGGTGGTGTATAGGTGTAGGGTTAGATGGTGGTGTATAGGTGTAGGGTCAGACGGTGGTGTATAGGTGTAGGGTCAGACGGTGGTGTATAGGTGTAGGGTCAGACGGTGGTGTATAGGTGTAGGGTCAGACGGTGGTGTATAGGTGTAGGGTCAGACGGTGGTGTATAGGTGTAGGGTTAGATGGTGGTGTATAGGTGTAGGGTTAGACGGTGGTGTATATGTGTAGGGTTAGACGGTGGTGTATAGGTGTAGGGTCAGACGGTGGTGTATAGGTGTAGGGTCAGATGGTGGTGTATAGGTGTAGGGTTAGATGGTGGTGTATAGGTGTAGGGTTAGACGGTGGTGTATAGGTGTAGGGTCAGATGGTGGTGTATAGGTGTAGGGTCAGATGGTGGTGTATAGGTGTAGGGTTAGACGGTGGTGTATAGGTGTAGGGTTAGATGGTGGTGTATAGGTGTAGGGTTAGATGGTGGTGTAGGGTCAGATGGTGGTGTATAGGTGTAGGGTCAGACGGTGGTGTATAGGTGTAGGGTTAGACGGTGGTGTATAGGTGTAGGGTTAGATGGTGGTGTATAGGTGTAGGGTTAGATGGTGGTGTAGGGTCAGATGGTGGTGTATAGGTGTAGGGTTAGATGGTGGTGTATAGGTGTAGGGTTAGATGGTGGTGTATAGGTGTAGGGTCAGATGGTGGTGTATAGGTGTAGGGTTAGACGGTGGTGTATAGGTGTAGGGTTAGACGGTGGTGTATAGGTGTAGGGTTAGATGGTGGTGTAGGGTTAGACGGTGGTGTATAGGTGTAGGGTCAGACGGTGGTGTATAGGTGTAGGGTTAGACGGTGGTGTATAGGTGTAGGGTCAGACGGTGGTGTATAGGTGTAGGGTTAGACGGTGGTGTATAGGTGTAGGGTCAGACGGTGGTGTATAGGTGTAGGGTTAGACGGTGGTGTATAGGTGTAGGGTCAGACGGTGGTGTATAGGTGTAGGGTTAGATGGTGGTGTATAGGTGTAGGGTCAGACGGTGGTGTATAGGTGTAGGGTCAGACGGTGGTGTATAGGTGTAGGGTTAGATGGTGGTGTATAGGTGTAGGGTCAGATGGTGGTGTATAGGTGTAGGGTTAGATGGTGGTGTATAGGTGTAGGGTTAGACGGTGGTGTATAGGTGTAGGGTTAGATGGTGGTGTAGGGTTAGACGGTGGTGTATAGGTGTAGGGTCAGACGGTGGTGTATAGGTGTAGGGTCAGACGGTGGTGTATAGGTGTAGGGTTAGATGGTGGTGTAGGGTTAGATGGTGGTGTATAGGTGTAGGGTTAGATGGTGGTGTATAGGTGTAGGGTCAGACGGTGGTGTATAGGTGTAGGGTCAGACGGTGGTGTATAGGTGTAGGGTCAGACGGTGGTGTATAGGTGTAGGGTTAGATGGTGGTGTATAGGTGTAGGGTTAGACGGTGGTGTATAGGTGTAGGGTTAGATGGTGGTGTAGGGTTAGACGGTGGTGTATAGGTGTAGGGTTAGATGGTGGTGTATAGGTGTAGGGTCAGATGGTGGTGTATTGGTGTAGGGTTAGATGGTGGTGTATAGGTGTAGGGTTAGACGGTGGTGTATAGGTGTTGGGTTAGACGGTGGTGTATAGGTGTAGGGTTAGACGGTGGTGTATAGGTGTAGGGTTAGACGGTGGTGTATAGGTGTAGGGTTAGATGGTGGTGTATAGGTGTAGGGTCAGACGGTGGTGTATAGGTGTAGGGTCAGACGGTGGTGTATAGGTGTAGGGTCAGACGGTGGTGTATAGGTGTAGGGTTAGATGGTGGTGTATAGGTGTAGGGTCAGACGGTGGTGTATAGGTGTAGGGTCAGACGGTGGTGTATAGGTGTAGGGTCAGACGGTGGTGTATAGGTGTAGGGTCAGACGGTGGTGTATAGGTGTAGGGTCAGACGGTGGTGTATAGGTGTAGGGTTAGATGGTGGTGTATAGGTGTAGGGTTAGACGGTGGTGTATATGTGTAGGGTTAGACGGTGGTGTATAGGTGTAGGGTCAGACGGTGGTGTATAGGTGTAGGGTCAGATGGTGGTGTATAGGTGTAGGGTTAGATGGTGGTGTATAGGTGTAGGGTTAGACGGTGGTGTATAGGTGTAGGGTCAGATGGTGGTGTATAGGTGTAGGGTCAGATGGTGGTGTATAGGTGTAGGGTTAGACGGTGGTGTATAGGTGTAGGGTTAGATGGTGGTGTATAGGTGTAGGGTTAGATGGTGGTGTAGGGTCAGATGGTGGTGTATAGGTGTAGGGTCAGACGGTGGTGTATAGGTGTAGGGTTAGACGGTGGTGTATAGGTGTAGGGTTAGATGGTGGTGTATAGGTGTAGGGTTAGATGGTGGTGTAGGGTCAGATGGTGGTGTATAGGTGTAGGGTTAGATGGTGGTGTATAGGTGTAGGGTTAGATGGTGGTGTATAGGTGTAGGGTCAGATGGTGGTGTATAGGTGTAGGGTTAGATGGTGGTGTATAGGTGTAGGGTTAGACGGTGGTGTATAGGTGTAGGGTTAGACGGTGGTGTATAGGTGTAGGGTTAGATGGTGGTGTATAGGTGTAGGGTTAGACGGTGGTGTATAGGTGTAGGGTTAGACGGTGGTGTATAGGTGTAGGGTTAGACGGTGGTGTATAGGTGTAGGGTTAGACGGTGGTGTATAGGTGTAGGGTCAGACGGTGGTGTATAGGTGTAGTGTTAGATGGTGGTGTATAGGTGTAGGGTTAGATGGTGGTGTATAGGTGTAGGGTTAGACGGTGGTGTATAGGTGTAGGGTTAGATGGTGGTGTAGGGTCAGATGGTGGTGTATAGGTGTAGGGTCAGACGGTGGTGTATAGGTGTAGGGTTAGACGGTGGTGTATAGGTGTAGGGTTAGATGGTGGTGTATAGGTGTAGGGTTAGATGGTGGTGTAGGGTCAGATGGTGGTGTATAGGTGTAGGGTTAGATGGTGGTGTATAGGTGTAGGGTTAGATGGTGGTGTATAGGTGTAGGGTCAGATGGTGGTGTATAGGTGTAGGGTCAGATGGTGGTGTATAGGTGTAGGGTTAGATGGTGGTGTATAGGTGTAGGGTTAGATGGTGGTGTATAGGTGTAGGGTTAGACGGTGGTGTATAGGTGTAGGGTTAGACGGTGGTGTATAGGTGTAGGGTCAGATGGTGGTGTATAGGTGTAGGGTTAGACGGTGGTGTATAGGTGTAGGGTTAGACGGTGGTGTATAGGTGTAGGGTCAGATGGTGGTGTATAGGTGTAGGGTCAGATGGTGGTGTATAGGTGTAGGGTTAGATGGTGGTGTATAGGTGTAGGGTTAGATGGTGGTGTATAGGTGTAGGGTTAGATGGTGGTGTATAGGTGTAGGGTTAGATGGTGGTGTAGGGTTAGACGGTGGTGTATAGGTGTAGGGTTAGATGGTGGTGTATAGGTGTAGGGTTAGATGGTGGTGTATAGGTGTAGGGTTAGATGGTGGTGTAGGGTTAGACGGTGGTGTATAGGTGTAGGGTTAGACGGTGGTGTATAGGTGTAGGGTCAGATGGTGGTGTATAGGTGTAGGGTTAGATGGTGGTGTATAGGTGTAGGGTTAGATGGTGGTGTATAGGTGTAGGGTTAGATGGTGGTGTATAGGTGTAGGGTTAGACGGTGGTGCAATTTAAATTTTTCCCATTCCCCTTTTTTGGGGGGTGACCAAAATGTGGAAAACCGCACACCGACCTGTGAAAGGCTGCAATAATG
This sequence comes from Coregonus clupeaformis, assembly GCF_020615455.1. Lineage (NCBI taxonomy): Eukaryota > Metazoa > Chordata > Actinopteri > Salmoniformes > Salmonidae > Coregonus > Coregonus clupeaformis. The sequence goes on along the minus strand of NW_025534221.1, from coordinate 68,301 downwards.
GCGTGGAATAATGGCGCCGGAGGAGATGGCTGCCATTTTACGGGCTCCTAACCAATTGTGCTATTGTGTGTGTGTTTTCGCGTTATTTGTAATTTATTCTGTACATAATGTTTCTGCCACCGTCTCATATGACCGAAAAGAGCTTCTGGATTTCAGGACAGCGATTACTCACCTCGTACTGGACGAAGATTTATTCTTAAACGAGTCTGACGCGAAGGATTTACTTCAGACACCCAACAAGGCCCAAATCCCCATCAGTCGCAGAGATATCAGGGACGTAGGTCGGGGTGCCTTGTAAGGATCCGACGGCGAGTGGGTAATCTGCCTCTACCATCAGTCCTATTAGCCAACGTACAATCATTGGATAATAAAATGGATGAGCTCCGATCAAGACTATCCTACCAACGGGACATTAAAAACCGTAATATCTTATGTTTCACTGAGTCGTGGCTGAACGACGACATGGACAACATACAGCTGGCAGGCTATATGCTACATCGGCAGGATAGAACGGCTGACTCCGGTAAGACAAGGGGTGGCGGTCTGTGTATATTTGTAAACAACAGCTGGTGCACAAAACCTAATATTAAGGAAATCTTGAGGTTTTGCTCACCGGAGGTAGAGTATCTCATGATAAGCTGTAGACCCACTATTTACCAAGAGAGTTTTCATCTATATTTTTCATAGCTGTCTATTTACCACCACAAACCGATGCTGGCACTAAGACCGCACTCAACGAGCTGTAAGCAAACAAGAAAACGCTGAGCAGCGCTCCTAGTGGCCGGGGACTTTAATGCAAGGAAACTTACATCCATTTTACCTAATTTCGACCAGCATGTTAAATGTGCAGCCAGAGGGGAAAAAACTATACACCACCTTTACTCCACACACAGACGCGTACAAAGCTCTCCCTCGCCCTCCATTTGGCAAATCTGACCATAACTCTATCCTCCTGATTCCTGCTTACAAACAAAAACTAAAGCAAGAAGTACCAGTGACTCGCTCAATACAGAAGTGGTCAGATGACGCAGATGCTAAGCTACAGGACTGTTTTGCTAGCACAGACTGGAATATGTTCCGGGATTCTTCCGATGGCATTGAGGAGTACACCACATCAGTCACTGGCTTCATCAATAAGTGCATCGATGACGACATCCCCACAGTGACCGTACATACATACCCCAACCAGAAGCCATGGATTACAGGCAACATCCGCACTGAGCTAAAGGGTAGGGCTGCCGCTTTCAAGGAGCGGGACTCTAACCCGGAAGTTTATAAGAAATCCCGCTATGCCCTCCGACGAACCATCAAACAGGCAAATAGTCAATACAGGACTAAGATTGAATCGTACTACACCGGCTCCGACATTCGTCGGATGTGGCAGGGCTTGCAAACTATTACGGACTACAAAGGGAAGCACAGCCTCGAGCTGCCAAGTGACACGAGCCTACCAGACGAGCTAAATTACTTCTATGCTCGCTTCAAGGCAAGGAACACTGAAGCATACATGAGAGCACCAGCTGTTCCGGACGACTGTGTGATCACGCTCTCCGTAGCCGATGTGAGTAAGACCTTTAAACAGGTCAACATTCACAAGGCCGCAGGGCCAGACGGATTACCAGGATGTGTACTCTGAGCATGCGCTAACCAACTGGCAAGTGTCTTCACTGACATTTTCAACATGTCCCTGACTGAGTCTGTAATATCAACATGTTTCAAGCAGACCACCATAGTCCCTGTGCCCAAGAACACTAAGGTAACCTGCCTAAATCACTACCGACCCGTAGCACTCACGTCTGTAGCCATGAAGTGCTTTGAAAGGCTGGTCATGGCTCACATCAACACCATTATCCCAGAAACCCTAGACCCACTCCAATTTCCATTCCGCCCCAACAGATCGACAGATTATGCAATCTCTATTGCACTCCACACTGCCTTTTCCCACCTGGACAAAAGGAACACCTACGTGAGAATGCTGTTCATTGACTACAGCTCAGTGTTCAACACCATAGTGCCCTCAAAGCTCATCATTAAGCTAAGGACCCTGAGACTGAACACCTCCCTCTGCAACTGGATCCTGGACTTCCTGACGGGCCACCACCAGGTGGTAAGGGTAGGTAACAACACATCTGCCACACTGATCCTCAACACGGGGGCCCCTCAGGGGTGCGTGCTCAGTCCCCTCCTGTACTCCCTGTTCACCCATGACTGCATGGCCAGGCACGACTCCAACACCATTATTAAGTTTGCCAACGACACAACAGTGGTAGGCTTGATCACCGACCACGATGAGACAGCCTATAGGGAGGAGGTCAGAGACCTGGCTGTGTGGTGCCAGGATAACAACCTCTCCCTCAACGTGACCAAGACAAAGGAGATGATTGTGGACTACAGGAAAAGGAGGACAGAGGACGCCCCCATTCTCATCGACGGGGCTGTAGTGGAACAGGTTGAAAGCTTCAAGTTCCTTGGTGTCCACATCACCAACAAACTATCATGGTCCAAACACACCAAGACAGTCGTGAAGATGGCACGACAAAGCCTATTTCCCCTCAGGAGACTGAAAAGATATGGCAAGAGTCCTCAGATCCTCAAAAAGTTATACAGCTGCACCATCGAGAGCATCCTGACTGGTTGCATCACCGCCTGGTATGGCAACTGCATACGGCCCAGTACATCACTGGGGCCAAGCTTCCTGCCATCCAGGACCTGTATACCAGGTGGTGTCAAGAGGAAGGCCCTAAAAATTGCCAAAGACTCCAGCCACCCTAGTCAGACGGTTCTCTCTGCTACCACACAGCAAGCGGTACCAGAGCGCCAAGTCTAGGTCCAAAAGGCTTCTTAACAGCTTCTACCCCCAAGCCATAAGACTCCTGAACAGCTAATCATGGCTACCCAGACTATTGTTCTCCCCACCCCACCCCACCCAACCCCCTCTTTTACTCTGCTGCTACTCTCTGTTTATTATCTATGCATAGTCACTAAAACTCTACCCACATGTACATATTACCTCAATTACCTCAACTAACCTGTGCCCCCCGCACATCGACTTTGTACCGGTACCCCCTGTATATAGCCTCCCTACTGTTATTTCACATTGACTCTGTACCGGTACCCCCTGTATATAGCCTCGCTACTGTTATTTCACATTGACTCTGTACCGGTACCCCCTGTATATAGCCTCACTACTGTTATTTCACATTGACTCTGTACCGGTACCCCCCTGTATATAGCCTCCCTACTGTTATTTCACATTGACTCTGTACCGGTACCCCCTGTATATAGCCTCGCTACTGTTATTTCACATTGACTCTGTACCGGTACCCCCTGTATATAGCCTCCCTACTGTTATTTCACATTGACTCTGTACCGGTACCCCCTGTATATAGCCTCGCTACTGTTATTTCACATTGACTCTGTACCGGTACCCCCTGTATATAGCCTCCCTACTGTTATTTCCCATTGACTCTGTACCGGTACCCCCTGTATATAGCCTCGCTACTGTTATTTCACATTGACTCTGTACCGGTACCCCCTGTATATAGCCTCCCTACTGTTATTTCACATTGACTCTGTACCGGTACCCCCTGTATATAGCCTCCCTACTGTTATTTCACATTGACTCTGTACCGGTACCCCCTGTATATAGCCTCCCCTACTGTTATTTCCCATTGACTCTGTACCGGTACCCCCCTGTATATAGCCTCCCTACTGTTATTTCCCATTGACTCTGTACCGGTACCCCCTGTATATAGCCTCCCTACTGTTATTTCCCATTGACTCTGTACCGGTACCCCCTGTATATAGCCTCCCTACTGTTATTTCCCATTGACTCTGTACCGGTACCCCCTGTATATAGCCTCACTACTGTTCTATATCGTGGAGCTCCGCCCCATAGGGGAGCTCTGCTCCTATTGGTTTACCCCGCTGCCTAGGCAGCGAACAGCCTCAGACAAAATTATGCACACACCTGCAGCCAATAGGAGTACAGGTGTCCCTATAAGAGGGGACGCTTCCCCTCAATCAGCCTCCCATTATCTTCAGCGACTGGACTAAGACTTGAAGAAGCCGATAAGAAGACGAAGACTCAGGACGAAGAAAACGCAGTCGATTTTCCAGATCATCGACGTCGTCCTAAAATGAGCACACCAGGAGATTTTCCAACCCCAAAAGCTCTTTTCAAAAGCTCAATGTCGCTGGTCCACCATGGCGGCTGCTGACCCCCACGACTTATGTTTAGTGTGTCTTGGGTCTCAGCACGCCAGGGACGGCCTCATAGATCCCCCACTATGCGCCAGCTGCGCCCTCCTTTCATTGAAAGAGAGGAAGGAGCGTTGGGCATTTTTTAGGGAGGATATTCCTCTTAGGAGGATGTGCTATCAGTGTTAGCCTCAGCTTCTGAGACATCATCTGAGGGCGCTGACTCAGGAGACGACAGGGATATTGGGGAAGAAATGGATATTCCAACGGAACAATCCATTCCTCTGACCCATGATTTTAAGACCCCATTTCCATTGGAAAGGGCGAGGTCTTTTTCATCCCTGGGTGATGATGATGCAGGCTCTGAGAATTCAGTAGCCACATCATACGCCACAGCCTCTCTGCGCTCTGACTTTCCAGGGCTCATCGAGAGGGCTGCCGAGCGCCTGCAGATTAAGCTGCCCCCATTCCCTCCAACCCGGAAGTGGATATGATGGAGGGCGGTCCTTATTCCAGGCCCAGGAGGGCGGCGGAGCCTCTGGCACCGACCGTGCCCTCGCTTGGTAAGTATGTGGAGGGCTCATGGGAGGCACCTTTAGCGGCGCGTTCGCCGGCTAAGGCGTACCTCCCATTCACCAGAGTGGAAGGCAGACAGCAGGGCTTTTCAAGGGGGAATCCCCAGGCACGAGACCGCCCTGGCTGCGTATCTCGTGCCGGGTTCGAGTCCCTGGCCCTCGTCCAAGAAAGCCGTTCTACCCACACAGAAGGACCGACTCACAGCACAGCTGGTTGAGAAGTCCTTCGTGTTGGGAGCCCAGGCCGTAGCAGCGGCGAATAATATTGCCCTCCCAGCAGCCTCTCTGTCCCGCCTAACAACAGGGTAAGTCTGAGCTCACTGGGGAGGAAGTGGAAGAGGCGTCCAGAATTTTCTGGCGCTATTTTCCACTTAACGCAGGCATCAGCTGTGTCTGCGGGGAGGGTCCATGGCCACTTCGGTGGTGGTGGAACGACACCTTTATGACTGTCTATGACAGCCATGAAAGAGACAGACAGAGCCGCGTTACTGAACGCCCCCCCCCCCCCACCCATCTCTGACGACGGCCTGTTTGGGGTTGCTTGAGGCTTGACGAGGAGAGGAAGCAGCTGGCCAGACACCTGCCACTGGCAGGGAGACTCGGCCCTGCACCGAAACGGACGTCATACTCTACCGCCTCACTAGACTCTACCCACACACTAGACCAGGGTTCTTCAATTCAATTTCGGTCCTGGAGGGCCCGAAACACCTCTGTTTTTCCATCCTCTCCTTTTAATCAGGGGCTAATTCAGACCTGGGACACCAGGTGAGTGCAATTAACTACCAGGTAGAAATAAAAAACAAAAGTGTTTTGGCCTGTTTGAGGTCGAAGCGAGATTTCTTATAAGCGTCAGGATTAATGACCCGCTCCTTGAAAAGCGGCAGCTCTAGCCTTTAGCTCAGTGCAGACGTTGCCTGTAATCCAGGGCTTCGTTGGGGTACGTACGGACGGTCACTGTGGGGACGACGTCATCGATGCTCTTATTGGTGGACCCGGTTAGCGTCCGCATCATCAGAGGTCTACAGCGAGGCGTCGTGCAGCGACTTCAGGCAGCAGAGGTCTACAGCGAGGCGTCGTGCCCGGCGCCATGCAGCGACTTCAGGCAGCAGAGAAGCGGGCCCCGCCCCTCCTGCGGAACCAGAGGTCCCGACCTTGCCGTTTGTCGAGAGAGGTCGTCAAAGCGCATTCTTGGAAAGCACCCGTGGGGGTGGCCAGAAGAGACGGCGCCAATGACGAGGCGAGGGGGTGAGAATAGGAGACGGCGCAGTGGCTGGTTTGGCTGTGCCCACTATTCGCCCCCCACCCTTCTGTTGAGGGTACGGAGGGAACTGTTATTGTTGATGTGTTAAATAAAGAGTTGGCTCCAATTGACTTTGTCACAAGAGCCCTTTTTCCATGATACATCCGAGAACGTTCAAACTCTTTCACTCTCTCTCTCACCACGGAGTGTAGCTCAGCCCACCAAGGGTGCGTAGTTGAACACACACGAGGCAGGTGATATAAAGGTAACAAGGTGGGTTACCTCATAAAGACTGTAGTGAGTGTCTTACATAGCAGGCTGCAGTCTCAACCAGATAATGGCATGATGACGCGACCGCTATTCGGGGACGGCGCTCTGTCTCAGGCTAATGCCTTCAGTCAGTGCAGTTCAGACCCGTGCTCCGTTCACGGAGGGCCGGAATACTACGGTTACGAGTTTAACCAACGTATTGGCGCCCCCCCGTTTCTCTCAGAACGCACTGACAGTTCCTCTCCCTTTCTCGGGAGGCCCGCCTTGGGCTGTTCCACCACCTCAGTGTGCGGCAGGGGCCGTAGAGGAATACAGGTCCTTCCTACTGAAAGTACCACAGCGTGGCGCTCTTCCGCTTTCTCTGCATTGCTGGGAGTGGCGGCGAAGCTGCACTCTCTCCCACTGGCTAGACCAGGTGCTGGAGAAGGGTTATGCCATCCAATTTCATCGGACCCCCCCCCCGTTCAGGGGGGTGATGGAGACAGTGATGAGAACGCCTGAAAAAGTGGGCGCTCTCATTTCAGAGATTACGGAACTTTTGGCGAAGGAGACGGTCACAGTAGTTCCCCAGGAGCAAAGGAACAAAGGGCTATATTCGCCCTATTTCCTGGTGCCCAAAAAGACGGGGGGAATGAGGCCGATATTGGATTTACGCATTCTCATCGAGAGCGTAGCCAAACGGCCCTTCCGAATGCTAACGACAAAACGTCTACTGGAATGTGTCCAGAAGGGAGACTTTTGTACGAGCATAGACCTAAAGGATGCGTACTTTCATGTGCTGGTGCAGCCGCGTCACAGAAAGTTTCTGTGATTCGCCTTTCAAGGGAGGGCTTACGAGTTCACGAGGATGCCATTCGGGTACACCCTGGCACCTCGCACGTTTTCCAAATGTGTGGAGGCGGAATTGGAACCGTTGCGTCGTCAGGGAATAAGGCTACTAGCCTACCTAGACGACCTACTGGTTCTCGCCCCGTCAGCAGAGCTGGCGTTCACTCACACGACACAGATTCATCTCACACATCTGGGGTTCGCTGGTAATTGGAAAAAGAGCACGCCCTGGCCCAGTCATCAGATTGTCTACCTGGGGATACAGCTAGACACTAATGATGAGGGCTCGATTTTCGGGTAGACTTGTTGCTAGCCCTAAGAAGGTTTCGTCCGAATCACACGGTAACGGCGCTGTCAGTCATGTCACTCTTGGGTCTCATGTCGTCAGCCCATTTCATGGTTCCGCTGGGACTCCTGCACATGCGCAGGATGCAGCGATGGTTCGCCCAACTAAGACTAGACCCAGTGCGTCAACGTCATCGGTTGGTGGTGGTTCCTCTCTCGCTCAGTGCAGATCTGAACTATCGGAGAGACCCGAGCGTTCTCACGCACGGAGTCCCAATAGGCAAAGTGTCCTCCTACATTCCAGTGTTTACAGATGCCTCTCTGACTGGATGGGGAGGGACATGTCAGACCCAAGCGATAGGAGGTGTGTGGGACCTCTTTCGAGTCGCCACATCAACCTCTTGGAGTTTGACACGGTTCGACTGGTTCTGACCCACTTCTCGTCTACCCCTTCGGGGTCGCGATGTGTTGGTCTGGTCAGACAACCGAACCACAGTAGCCTACATAAAATCGCCAGGGAGGAGTCAGGTCTCCTGCTCTCCATCGGGCGGCAGAGGAATTGTGGCTGTGGGCTCACGAGCACCTTCGCTCGTTGAGAGCAGCACACATTCCGGGCTACTTGAACGTGGGAGCAGACCTCATGTCTCGAGGGGGTCCTCGAGACGACAAGTGGCGTCTGCACCCGGACATTGTTCTCCAAATTTGGGAACAGTTCGGGAGAGCCGAGGTGGATCTATTCGCGTCACGTGTGAACGCGCATTGTCCTCTATGGTTCTCTCCAAGGGATCAGGACGAACCGCCACTGGGGAAGGACGTGTTCGCGCACCGACCGTGGCCCCGAGAGTTCTCCTGTATGCATTCCCACAGCTGTCCTGCATTCTCCCACTGTTAGCCAGGGTGAGATCAGGCGGGCTGTCAATAATATTGGGGGCCCCCGATCGCCCAGGGGCTCCATGGTTCGCGGAGATGAGTCAGATGTTGATTGCGCCACCTTGGCCAATTGCATATCGACGGGACGCGTTGTCTCAGGCGGGGGGGCGATTGCCCATAATCAGCCAACCACTGAAGGCTTGGCTCCTGAGAGGGACAGGCTAGAGTGCCGTGGGATATCTGATTCAGTAATCAGGACCATACAGGTTTCACGTGCCGGTTCCACTTCCAGGGTGTATGCCAGTAAATGGAACGTGTTTTCACAATGGTGCGTCACAGAGAATGTAGACCCCATGAGCTGTCGGGTTGAGAGTGTACTCTCGTTCCTGCAGTTTATGTTTGATAAGCAGCGATCGCCCGCCACCTTTAAGGTGTTTGCAGCGGCGATTTCAGCTTGTCACGAGGGGTTTGGCAGAGACACTGTCTTCAGCCAGCCTACGTTTCCTATTAGGAACGCGGCGGCTTAGGCCAACACCTAGAGCCACGCTTCCTCAGTGGGATTTGGCCTAGAGCCACGCTTCCTCAGTGGGATTTGGCTTTGGTACTCGAAGCTCTCTGTGAGTCGCCGTTCGAGCCATTGAATCAAATACCCCTTAAGATGCTGTCATTGAAGACGGCACTGTTGCTCGCTTTGACCACTGCTAAGCGTGTCAGTGATTTGTGTGCTCTTTTCGACGAGACCCGACTGCCTTGCCATTAATGGCGATCTGAGCAGAGCGGTGTTACGTCCTAACCCGGCATTTAATGCCGAAGGTTAATAAGAGTTCATATACAGTGGGGGAAAAAAGTATTTAGTCAGCCACCAATTGTGCAAGTTCTCCCACTTAAAAAGATGAGAGAGGCCTGTAATTTTCATCATAGGTACACGTCAATTATGACAGACAAATTGAGAAGAAAAAAATCCAGAAAATCACATTGTAGGATTTGTAATGAATTTATTTGCAAATTATGGTGGAAAATAAGTATTTGGTCAATGACAAAAGTTTCTCAATACTTTGTTATATACCCTGTGTTACGTCCTAAACCAGCATTTAATGCCGAAGGCTAATAGGAGTTCATATAGATCACAGACCGTGGAGCTGTGGGCCTTTTCTCCCCCTCCCCATAGAGAGAGGAGAGAGGAAAGGCTCCATCGCCTGTGCCCAGTGCGCGCCTTGGCGTGTTACGTCGAGTGCACAGCAGCGATTAGGTCATCGCCTCAGCTGTTTGTGTGTCACGGTGCGGCTGCACTAGGTAGACCACTTTCGAAAACAGCGTCTGTCTCATTGGCTTTTGCGGAGGCATTTGAGACAGCTTATGAGGCAGCGGGTGACGAACAATTGCCTCAGGGTATAAGAGCTCAGTCCACTCGCAGCTTCTACTGCCCTTCCCAGAGGAACACTCGTAGCGGCTTCTACTGCCCTTCTCAGAGGAACACTCGTGGCGGCTTCTACTGCCCTTCTCAGAGGAACACTCGTAGCGGCTTCTACTGCCCTTCTCAGAGGAACACTCGTAGCGGCTTCTACTGCCCTTCCCAGAGGAACACTCTTAGCGGCTTCTCCTGCCCTTCTCAGAGGAACACTCGTAGCGGCTTCTACTGCCCTTCTCAGAGGAACACTCGTAGCGTCTTCTACTGCCCTTCTCAGAGGAACACTCGTAGCGGCTTCTACTGCCCTTCTCAGAGGAACACTCGTAGCGGCTTCTACTGCCCTTCTCAGAGGAACACTCGTAGCGGCTTCTACTGCCCTTCTCTAGAGGAACACTCGTAGCGGCTTCTACTGTCTGCCCTTCTCAGAGGAACACTCGTAGCGGCTTCTACTGTCTGCCCTTCTCAGAGGAACACTCGTAGCGGCTTCTACTGCCCTTCTCAGAGGAACACTCGTAGCGGCTTCTACTGCCCTTCCCAGAGGAACACTCGTAGCGGCTTCTACTGCCCTTCTCAGAGGAACACTCGTAGCGGCTTCTACTGCCCTTCTCAGAGGAACACTCGTAGCGGCTTCTACTGCCCTTCTCAGAGGAACACTCGTAGCGGCTTCTACTGCCCTTCCCAGAGGAACACTCGTAGCGGCTTCTCCTGCCCTTCTCAGAGGAACACTCGTAGCGGCTTCTGCTGCCCTTCTCAGAGGAACACTCGTAGCGGCTTCTGCTGCCCTTCTCAGAGGAACACTCGTAGCGGCTTCTACTGCCCTTCTCAGAGGAACACTCGTAGCGGCTTCTACTGCCCTTCTCAGAGGAACACTCGTAGCGGCTTCTACTGCCCTTCTCAGAGGAACACTCGTAGCGGCTTCTACTGCCCTTCTCAGAGGAACACTCGTAGCGGCTTCTACTGCCCTTCTCAGAGGAACACTCGTAGCGGCTTCTACTGCCCTTCTCAGAGGAACACTCGTAGCGGCTTCTACTGCCCTTCTCTAGAGGAACACTCGTAGCGGCTTCTACTGTCTGCCCTTCTCAGAGGAACACTCGTAGCGGCTTCTACTGCCCTTCTCAGAGGAACACTCGTAGCGGCTTCTACTGCCCTTCCCAGAGGAACACTCGTAGCGGCTTCTACTGCCCTTCTCAGAGGAACACTCGTAGCGGCTTCTACTGCCCTTCTCAGAGGAACACTCGTAGCGGCTTCTACTGCCCTTCTCAGAGGAACACTCGTAGCGGCTTCTACTGCCCTTCTCAGAGGAACACTCGTAGCGGCTTCTACTGCCCTTCTCTAGAGGAACACTCGTAGCGGCTTCTACTGTCTGCCCTTCTCAGAGGAACACTCGTAGCGGCTTCTACTGTCTGCCCTTCTCAGAGGAACACTCGTAGCGGCTTCTACTGCCCTTCCCAGAGGAACACTCGTAGCGGCTTCTACTGCCCTTCTCAGAGGAACACTCGTAGCGGCTTCTACTGCCCTTCCCAGAGGAACACTCGTAGCGGCTTCTCCTGCCCTTCTCAGAGGAACACTCGTAGCGGCTTCTACTGCCCTTCTCAGAGGAACACTCGTAGCGGCTTCTACTGCCCTTCTCAGAGGAACACTCGTAGCGGCTTCTACTGCCCTTCTCAGAGGAACACTCGTGAGCGGCTTCTACTGCCCTTCTCAGAGGAACACTCGTAGCGGCTTCTACTGCCCTTCTCAGAGGAACACTCGTAGCGGCTTCTACTGCCCTTCTCAGAGGAACACTCATAGCGGCTTCTACTGCCCTTCTCAGAGGAACACTCGTAGCGGCTTCTACTGCCCTTCTCAAAGGAACACTCGTAGCGGCTTCTACTGCCCTTCTCAGAGGAACACTCGTAGCAGCTTCTACTGCCCTTCTCTAGAGGAACACTCGTAGCGGCTTCTACTGTCTGCCCTTCTCAGAGGAACACTTGTAGCGGCTTCTACTGCCCTTCTCAGAGGAACACTCGTAGCGGCTTCTACTGCCCTTCCCAGAGGAACACTCGTAGCGTCTTCTACTGCCCTTCTCAGAGGAACACTCGTAGCGGCTTCTACTGCCCTTCTCAGAGGAACACTCGTAGCGGCTTCTACTGCCCTTCTCAGAGGAACACTCGTAGCGGCTTCTACTGCCCTTCTCAGAGGAACACTCGTAGCGGCTTCTACTGCCCTTCTCAGAGGAACACTCGTAGCGGCTTCTACTGCCCTTCTCTAGAGGAACACTCGTAGCGGCTTCTACTGTCTGCCCTTCTCAGAGGAACACTCGTAGCGGCTTCTACTGCCCTTCTCAGAGGAACACTCGTAGCGGCTTCTACTGCCCTTCCCAGAGGAACACTCGTAGCGGCTTCTACTGCCCTTCTCAGAGGAACACTCGTAGCGGCTTCTACTGCCCTTCCCAGAGGAACACTCGTAGCGGCTTCTACTGCCCTTCTCAGAGGAACACTCGTAGCGGCTTCTACTGCCCTTCTCAGAGGAACACTCGTAGCGGCTTCTACTGCCCTTCTCTAGAGGAACACTCGTAGCGGCTTCTACTGCCCTTCTCAGAGGAACACTCGTAGCGGCTTCTACTGCCCTTCTCAGAGGAACACTCGTAGCGGCTTCTACTGCCCTTCTCAGAGGAACACTCGTAGCGGCTTCTACTGCCCTTCTCAGAGGAAAACTCGTAGCGGCTTCTACTGCCCTTCTCAGAGGAACACTCGTAGCGGCTTCTACTGCCCTTCTCAGAGGAACACTCGTAGCGGCTTCTACTGCCCTTCTCAGAGGAACACTCGTAGCGGCTTCTACTGCCCTTCTCAGAGGAACACTCGTAGCGGCTTCTACTGCCCTTCTCAGAGGAAAACTCGTAGCGGCTTCTACTGCCCTTCTCAGAGGAACACTCGTAGCGGCTTCTACTGCCCTTCTCAGAGGAACACTCGTAGCGGCTTCTACTGCCCTTCTCTAGAGGAACACTCGTAGCGGCTTCTACTGCCCTTCTCAGAGGAACACTCGTAGCGGCTTCTACTGCCCTTCTCTAGAGGAACACTCGTAGCGGCTTCTACTGCCTGCCCTTCTCAGAGGAACACTCGTAGCGGCTTCTACTGCCCTTCTCAGAGGAACACTCGTAGCGGCTTCTACTGCCCTTCTCAGAGGAACACTCGTAGCGGCTTCTACTGCCCTTCTCTAGAGGAACACTCGTAGCGGCTTCTACTGCCCTTCTCTAGAGGAACACTCGTAGCGGCTTCTACTGCCCTTCTCAGAGGAACACTCGTAGCGGCTTCTACTGCCCTTCTCAGAGGAACACTCGTAGCGGCTTCTACTGCCCTTCTCAGAGGAACACTCGTAGCGGCTTCTACTGCCCTTCTCAGAGGAACACTCGTAGCGGCTTCTACTGCCCTTCTCAGAGGAACACTCGTAGCGGCTTCTACTGCCCTTCTCAGAGGAACACTCGTAGCGGCTTCTACTGCCCTTCTCAGAGGAACACTCGTAGCGGCTTCTACTGCCCTTCTCAGAGGAACACTCGTAGCGGCTTCTACTGCCCTTCTCAGAGGAACACTCGTAGCGGCTTCTACTGCCCTTCTCAGAGGAACACTCGTAGCGGCTTCTACTGCCCTTTAGATATTTCTCTCTTTGGATAATTGTGCTGCGGCGTCGTGGTCGTCACCGTCTCCTTTTATCCGTTTCTATCTCTTGGACATCGGTCTTCTAATTCGTTTGGCTCGGTCTGTACTCAGCGTAGCTGATGGGAGACTTTGAGCTAGGAGGAGAAAGGGATGCAGGACTAAAAGAGGTAGGTCTCTTTCAGGTCCGCTTCTGATAGAGAGACATATTATAGCGTGACTCCTGACTGACATGTTTCGGTACAGTAGAAGGCGTGTATTGATCTGCCCACCAGTGAATAACCGGGTTGTGGCGGAATGATGAGGGGTAATAGTAGTAACCTTGGTTACGGTACTATTAGACCGGTGACGTCATCTATATGCTTGTTCAGATTAGTATGAATCATGTTCTGGGATCTGCCCACTAATCCTTGGGGGTTCCGTTGATCAAATCAAATCAAATTGTATTGGCCACATGCGCCGAATACAACAGGTGCAGACATTACAGTGAAATGCTTACTTACAGCCCTTAACCAACAGTGCATTTCTTTTTTACAAATAAAACAACAACTAAAAAAGATTTGAGAAAAAAAGAGCAGAAGTAAAATAAAATAACAGTAGGGAGGCTATATATACAGGGGGGTACCGGTGCAGAGTCAATGTCAACCGGCTAGTTGAGGTAGTTGAAGTAATATGTACATGTGGGCAGAGTTAAAATGACTATGCATAAATAATTAACAGAGTAGCAGCAGCGTAAAAAGATGGGGTGGGGGGGCAGTGCAAATAGTCCGGGTAGCCATGATTAGCTGTTCAGGAGTCTTATGGCTTGGGGGTAGAAGCTGTTGAGAAGTCTTTTGGACCTAGACTTGGCGCTCCGGTACCGCTTGCCGTGTGGTAGCAGAGAGAACAGTCTATGACTAGGGTGGCTGGAGTCTTTGACAATTTTGAGGGCTTTCCTCTGACACCGCCTGGTATAGAGGTCCTGGATGGCAGGAAGCTTGGCCCCAGTGATGCACTGGGCCGTACGCACTACCCTCTGTGGGGCGGGCTCCCGTGTACACAATGTAGAGTGACACTTTGTGTCATTCCATTAGTGGTCGGTGTTATTGTTGTGACAGGATATTGGAGGTACCATCTATCTGCTAGTACAGATTAGTATGGCCCGTATTCTGGTTATCTGCCCACCAGACATCGGTGATGCCATTGGACTGTGTGGGGCGGATTTGAAAACCGAGGACGCAGTATATTGTGACACAGTGTGTTACAGTACTGCGGGACTTGGTCGCAGCCATTGCCAGGCCTGACCTTTTTCATTTCGATTGGGAAGTGTTGGGCTCGGCAGGGAGTACATTTTTGGAGCTTTTGCGCTCCGCCTTAAACCAATAGGAGCAGAGCTCCGCTATGGGGCGGAGCTCCACGATATAGAACGATTAGTTACCGGAGTTGTAACTCCAGTTCTATGAGTGGAGCTCCGCCCCATAAGGGAGCTCTTCTCCTATTGGTTTAAGGCGGGAGGTTGATTGGGGAGCTCTGCTCCTATTGGTTTAAGGCGGGAGGTTGATTGGGGAGCTCTGCTCCTATTGGTTTAAGGCGGGAGGTTGATTGGGGAGCTCTGCTCCTATTGGTTTAAGGCGGGAGGTTGATTGAGGGGAAGCGTCCCCTCTTATTAGGGACACCTGTACTCTGTGGTCCTCTGTAGCTCAGCTGGTAGAGCACGGCGCTTGTAACGCCAAGGTAGTGGGTTCGATCCCCGGGACCACCCATACACAAAAATGTATGCACTCATGACTGTAAGTCGCTTTGGATAAAAGTGTCTGCTAAATGGCATATTATTATTATTACTCCTATTGGCTGCAGGTGTGTGCATAATTTTGTCTCAGGCTGTTCGCTGCCCCCTGTATATAGCCTCCCTACTGTTATTTCCCATTGACTCTGTACCGATACCCCCTGTATATAGCCTCCCTACTGTTATTTCCCATTGACTCTGTACCGGTACCCCCTGTATATAGCCTCCCTACTGTTATTTCACATTGACTCTGTACCGGTGAAGGTAAAAAGTATTTGATCCCCTGCTGATTTTGTACGTTTGCCCACTGACAAAGACATGATCAGTCTATAATTTTAATGGTAGGTTTATTTGAACAGTGAGAAACAGAATAACAACAACAAAATCCAGAAAAACAATGTCAACAATGTTATGAATTCATTTGCATTTTAATGAGGGAAATAAGTATTTGACCCCTCTGCAAAACATGACTTAGTACTTGGTGGCAAAACCCTTGTTGGCAATCACAGAGGTCAGACATTTCTTGTAGTTGGTCACCAGGTTTGCACACATCTCAGGAGGGATTTTGTTCCACTCCTCTTTGCAGATCTTCTCCAAGTCCTTTGTAGCTCAATTGGTAGAGCATGGCGCTTGTAACGCCAGGGTAGTGGGTTCGATCCCCGGGACCACCCATACGTAAAAATGTATGCGCACATGACTGTAAGTCGCTTTGGATAAAAGCGTCTGCTAAATGGCATATTATATTATGATTATTATTATTATAAAAGTCATTAAGGTTTCGAGGCTGACGTTTGGCAACTCAAACCTTCAGCTCCCTCCACAGATTTTCTATGGGATTAAGGTCTGGAGACTAGCTAGGCCACTCCAGGACCTTAATGTGCTTCTTCTTGAGCCACTCCTTTGTGGCCTTGGCCGTGTGTTTTGGGTCATTGTCATGCTGGAATACCCATCCACGACCCATTTTCAATGCCCTGGCTGAGGGAAGGAGGTTCTCACCCAAGATTTGACGGTACATGGCCCCGTCCATCGTCCCTTTGATGCGGTGAAGTTGTCCTGTCCCGTCCCCCTTAGCAGAAAAACACCCCCAAAGCATAATGTTTCCACCTCCATGTTTGACGGTGGGGATGGTGTTCTTGGGGGTCATAGGCAGCATTCCTCCTCCCCCAAACACGGTGAGTTGAGTTGATGCCAAAGAGCTCGATTTTGGTCTCATCTGACCACAACAATTTCACCCAGTTTCTCCTCTGAATCATTCAGATGTTCATTGGTAAACTTCAGACGGCCCTGTATACAGTGAGGGAAAAAAGTATTTGATCCCCTGACCTCTGATTGGCAACAAGGGTTTTGCCACCAAGTACTAAGTCATGTACTCCTGAGTGGCGCAGTGGTCTAAGGCACTGCATCGCAGTGCTAACTGTGCCACTAGAGATCCTGGTTCGAATCCAGGCTCTGTCGCAGCCGGCCGCGACCGGGAGACCCATGGGGCGGCGCACAATTGGCCCAGCGTCGTCCAGGGTAGGGGAGGGAATGGCCGGCAGGGATGTAGCTCAGTTGATAGAGCATGGCGTTTGCAACGCCAGGGTTGTGGGTTCGTTTCCCACGGGGGGCCAGTATAAAAAATAAAAATAAAAAATATGTATTCACTAACTGTAAGTCGCTCTGGATAAGAGCGTCTGCTAAATGACTAAAAATGTTTTTTTTTTAATGTTTTGCAGAGGGGTCAAATACTTATTTCCCTCATTAAAATGCAAATCAATTTATAACATTTTTGACATGCGTTTTTTCTGAATTTTTTTGTTGTTATTCTGTCTCTCACTGTTCAAATAAACCTACCATTAAAATTATAGACTGAACATTTCTTTGTCAGTGGGCAAACATACAAAATGAGCAGGGGATCAAATACTTTTTTCCCTCACTGTATGTGCTTTCTTGAGCTGGGGGGCCTTGCGGGCGCTGCAGGATTTCAGTCCTTCACGGCGTAGTGTGTTAACAATTGTTTTCTTGGTGACTATGGTCCCAGCTGTTTTGAGATCATTGACAAGATCCTCCCGTGTAGTTCTGGGCTGATTCCTCACCGTTCTCATGATCATTGCAACTCCACGAGGTGAGATCTTGCATGGAGCCCCGGGCCGAGGGAGATTGACAGTTCTTTCGTTTTTCTTCCATTTGCGAATAATCGCACCAACTGTTGACACCTTCTCACCAAGCTGCTTGGCGATGGTCTTGTAGCCCATTCCAGCCTTGTGTAGGTCTACAATCTTGTCCCTGACATCCTTGGAGAGCTCTTTGGTCTTGGCCATGGTGGAGAGTTTGGAATCTGATTGATTGAGAGGGGGTCAAATACTTATTTCCCTCATTAAAATGCAAAAATCAATGTATAACATTTTTCATTTCGCTAATGTTATTTTACTGCTGCTCTTTAATTATTTGTCTTGTTTTTTTCTATTTCCTACTTAACACTTATTTTTCTTAAAAACTGCATTGTTGGTTAAGGGCTTTGTAAATAAGCATTTCACCTGTTGTATGTGACAAATACAATTTGATTTGAATGCAAATACAGCGTCTAGTCTGACGAAAATTTTCATGAAGAAAAAAAAAAAGAAGGGATCATGAGAGCAAGACTTGGACCTGATTGTAACAAAAAAAGATATGGCCGTTTTGATAATGGGAGTGTGACTCTGTTACCCCCACGACCTGGCCCTTTACTTCAACAACTGCAGTGTTGTGCTTCTGTTTTTAAGACAGTACTTACTGGTGTTAATCAGATCTCCAATCTCCTCTTCTTCTTCTTCCAATATGACAGTTATCTCTCCCTCCTCCTTCACTCCAAAATCTGAATCCTCCTCTTCTTTCACTGTAACAGCCTCATCTTCTTTTGTTACTGTAACATCCTCCTCTTCCTTCTCCTCTTTCACAACAACGTTCAGCCACAGACCCTCTTTCTCCGTCCAGCAGACCTCCTCTTCTTTAGCAGGAGGAGAGTAGCTTAGTGAGCTCATGGTCGGGGATGTTAGCTAACTAGTTAGCTAGCTAGCTAGGCTAGTGATAACTTAACCAGCCAGGTAGCTTCGTTAGCTGACTAATAACAACGTAAATATGAAATTAAATAGGATAACTAGCTAGACGAAAGAAGAGAGTTCAAAACACAGTGGCTAATATACCAGAAAGCGTCTAAAGAGCTTCAATGTTTCGGCTAGCAAGCTACCGAGGTGGCTGACCGTCGCCATTTAACTATAAAAGAACATGGCTGACGAGCTGGGTTGTCACTAGTTACCACAGCCACAAAGTCAAATTTGGCTATAGTAAAAATTCATGAAAACAACGTTTTTATTTTTTTTGTTCTTAATTTAAATGTAGGGTTAGGCATAAGGTTAGCAATGTGGTTAAGGTTAGGTTTCAAAATTAAGATTTTAAGAAGATAAGTTGTAGAAATGGGCGGGGTTTAGCCATAATTATGTCTTTGTGACTGTGGTAACTAGTGACGACAGACTAGCTGTTGTTGTTGAAAGAAGAGTCCAGTTCACTTCCACGTCACACTCTGGCAGACCTGCCTGAAAGACCCACAGCGCCATCTGCTGACTGGAGTGTGAAACGCAGTTGAGATAATGTTTTATTTTATTTTCAGACGACGTCAAAACAATTTCAACACAGTGGACTCGTAGCAGTTCTCTACGGAACCCCTAAAGGGACATGTACAACAACAAAATCAGTTAACTACTTTTTCTTTTTAAATCATTATTATATCAGTTAAAAATAGCTTATTATTTTGCGTTCCCTCGCAAAAAAGTTAAGTAGCTACTAACCTAGTCCCCTGGAGTGTGTAACGCAGTTGGGAGAATGTTTTATTTTATTTTCAGACCAAAAAGTTGATAATTTTCAACGATTTTATTTTATTTTCAAGAATTATATTAAACGTATATAGAGGGAACCTCAAAGTTTCAAGTGGATCATTTGAAACATTTAAGCAGGGATTCAAGTCCTTGACCACGTGACCTAGATACCTCAAACCAACGTTGGAATGTTCACAGGGACATACAGGGCATTCGGAAAGTATTCAGACTTTTTTCACATTGTGTTGTTATGTTCCAGACTTATTCTAAAATGGATTAAATTGTTTTTTTCACATCATCAATCTACATACAATACCCCATAATGACAAAGCAAAAACAGTTTTTTAGATTTAGTTGCAAATGTATTAAAAATAAAAAACGGAAATATACCATTTACATAAGTATTCAGACCCTTTACTCAGTACTTTGTTGAAGCACCTTTGGCAGCGATTACAGCCTTGAGTCTTCTTGGGTATGACGCTGCAAGCTTGGCACACTTGTATTTGGGGAGTTTCTCGCATTCTTCTCTGCAGATCCTCTCAAGCTCTGTCAGGTTGGATGGGGAGCGTCGCTGCACAGCTATTTTCAGGTCTCTACAGAGATGTTCGATCGGGTTCAAGTCCGGGCTATGGCTGGGCCACTCAAGGACATTCAGAGACTTGTCCCAAAGCTACTCCTGCGTTGTCTTGGCTGTGTGCTTAGGGGCGTTGTCCTGTTGGAAGGTGAACCTTCGCCCCAGTTTGAGGCTTGTCGAGACAGGTGTGGAAGAACTTGACTGGCCTGCACAGAGCCCTGACCTCAACCCCATCGAACACCTTTGGGATGAATTGGAACGCCGACTGCGAGCCAGGCCTAATCGCCTGACCTCACTAATGCTCTTGTGGCTGAATGGAAGCAAGTCCCCGCAGCAATGTTCCAACATCTAGTGGAAAGCCTTCCCAGAAGAGTGGAGGCTGTTATAGCAGCAAAGGGGGGACCAACTCCATATTAATGCCCATGATTTTGGAATGAGATGTTCGATGAGCAGGTGTCCACATACTTTTGGTCATGTAGTGTAGCTACTACTACTACTACTACTACTACTACTACTACTGCTACTACTACTACTACTACTACTACTACTACTACTACCACCACTACTATTACCACTACTACTACTACTACTACTACTGCTACTACTACTACTACTACTACTACTACTACTACTACCACTACTACTACCACCACTACTACTACTACTACTACTACTACTACTACTACTACTACTACTACTACTACTACTACTACTACTAGCAGGTGTCCACATACTGTTGGTCATGTAGTGTAGCTACTACTACTACTACTACTACTACTACTACTACTACTACTACTACTACTACTACTAGCAGGTGTCCACATACTGTTGGTCATGTAGTGTAGCTACTACTACTACTACTAGCAGGTGTCCACATCCTGTTGGTCATGTAGTGTATCTACTACTACTACTACTAGCAGGTGTCCACATACTGTTGGTCATGTAGTGTAGCTACTACTACTACTACTACTACTACTACTACTACTACTACTACTACTAGCAGGTGTCCACATACTGTTGGTCATATAGTGTAGCTACTACTACTACTACTACTAGCAGGTGTCCACATACTGTTGGTCATATAGTGTAGCTACTACTACTACTACTACTAGCAGGTGTCCACATACTGTTGGTCATGTAGTGTAGCTACTACTACTACTAGCAGGTGTCCACATACTGTTGGCCATGTAGTGTAGCTACTACTACTACTACTACTACTACTACTACTACTAGCAGGTGTCCAGATACTGTTGGTCATGTAGTGTAGCTACTACTACTACTACTACTAGCAGGTGTCCACATACTGTTGGTCATGTAGTGTAGCTACTACTACTACTACTACTACTACTACTACTACTACTACTAGTAGTAGGTGTCCACATACTGTTGGTCATGTAGTGTAGCTACTAGTACTACTACTACTACTACTACTACTACTACTACTACTACTACTACTACTACTACTACTACTACTACTACTACTACTACTACTGCTACTACTACTACTACTACTACTACTACTACTACTACTAGCAGGTGTCCACATACTGTTGGTCATGTAGTGTAGCTACTACTACTACTACTACTACTACTACTACTACTACTACTACTACTACTACTAGCAGGTGTCCACATACTGTTGGTCATGTAGTGTAGCTACTACTACTACTACTAGCAGGTGTCCACATACTGTTGATCATGTAGTGTAGCTACTACTACTACTACTACTAGCAGGTGTCCACATACTGTTGGCCATGTAGTGTAGCTACTACAACTACTACTACTACTACTACTACTACTACTAGCAGGTGTCCACATACTGTTGATCATGTAGTGTAGCTACTACTACTACTACTACTACTACTAGCAAGTGTCCACATACTGTTGGTCATGTAGTGTAGCTACTACAACTACTACTACTACTACTACTACTACTACTAGCAGGTGTCCACATACTGTTGGTCATGTAGTGTAGCTACTACTACTACTACTACTACTACTACTAGCAGGTGTCCACATACTGTTGGTCATGTAGTGTAGCTACTACTACTACTACTACTACTACTACTACTACTACTACTACTAGCAGGTGTCCACATACTGTTGGTCATGTAGTGTAATCGTATCAGCGCCACCAGCTACAACCGAGGCTGTCCCAGCGTGCCATGAGGATATTTAAGATGCTTGTTGGCAAAGGAGAACTCCCCGCCCCCTGCCTCTTCCTGCTCCACGTAGCCGTCCAATGAGAACCCCCCCCCCCCCTGCCTCCCCCTGCTCCACGTAGCCGTCCAATGAGAACCACCCACCCCCCCGCCTCCTCCTGCTCCACGTAGCCGTCCAATGAGAACCCCCCGCCTCCCCCTGCCTCCCCCTGCTCCACGTAACCGTCCAATGAGAACCCCCCCCGTCCAGTTTCCCCTGCAGCCTCAGGCCAGTCCAGTTTCCCCTGCGGCCTCAGGCCTGTCCAGTTTCCCCCTGCGGCCTCAGGTCAGTCCAGTTTCCCCCTGCGGCCTCAGGCCTGTCCAGTTTCCCCTGCGGCCTCAGGCCAGGCCAGTTTCCCCTGCGGCCTCAGGTCAGTCCAGTTTCCCCCTGCAGCCTCAGGCCTGTCCAGTTTCCCCTGCGGCCTCAGGCCTGTCCAGTTTCCCCCTGCGGCCTCAGGCCAGTCCAGTTTCCCCCTGTGGCCTCAGGCCTGTCCAGTGCTGCAGTAGCTGCATCCGTCTGATACCAAAGAGTCCTGGAGGTAGGATGAGATGTTCCATCATGGGGGACAGTTGGCATGTCAGTCCGACTAGTCTGACCAGACTCCAAAGCCCTCAGCATTAGTGTCCAGTTTTCCATTGGCCTTCCTCCTGAAGCCCAGGAAGTTGTCCTCTGTGTCCCTGGCCAGTGGGCCCTTCCTCCTGAAGCCCAGGAAGTTGTCCTCTGTGTCCCTGGCCAGTGGGACCTTCCTCCTGAAGCCCAGGAAGTTGTCCTCTGTGTCCCTGGCCAATGGGACCTTCCTCCTGAAGCCCAGGGAGTTGTCCTCTGTGTCCCTGGCCAGTGGGACCTTCCTCCTGAAGCCCAGGAAGTTGTCCTCTGTGTCCCTGGCCAGTGGGACCGTCCTCCTGATGCCCAGGAAGTTGTCCTCTGTGTCCCTGGCCAGGACGTTGTCCTCTGTGTCCCTGGCCAGTGGGACCTTCCTCCTGAAGCCCAGGAAGTTGTCCTCTGTGTCCCTGGCCAGTGGGACCTTCCTCCTGAAGCCCAGGAAGTTGTCCTCTGTGTCCCTGGCCAGTGGGACCGTCCTCCTGAAGCCCAGGAAGTTGTCCTCTGTGTCCCTGGCCAGTGGGACCGTCCTCCTCCTCCGCAGGTCCAGAAGGAGGGAGGATCCGGCTAACTCCCTAACTGATACGTCAGTCTGGTGGCTAACTCCCTAACTGATACGTCAGTCTGGTAGCTAACTCCCTAACTGATACGTCAGTCTGGTAGCTAACTCCCTAACTGATACGTCAGTCTGGTAGCTAACTCCCTAACTGATACGTCAGTCTGGTAGCTAACTCCCTAACTGATACGTCAGTCTGGTGGCTAACTCCCTAACTGATACGTCAGTCTGGTAGCTAACTCCCTAACTGATACGTCAGTCTGGTAGCTAACTCCCTAACTGATACGTCAGTCTGGTGGCTAACTCCCTAACTGATACGTCAGTCTGGTGGCTAACTCCCTAACTGATACGTCAGTCTGGTGGCTAACTCCCTAACTGATACGTCAGTCTGGTGGCTAACTCCCTAACTGATACGTCAGTCTGGTAGCTAACTCCCCTAACTGATACGTCAGTCTGGTGGCTAACTCCCTAACTGATACGTCAGTCTGGTAGCTAACTCCCTAACTGATACGTCAGTCTGGTAGCTAACTCCCTAACTGATACGTCAGTCTGGTAGCTAACTCCCTAACTGATACGTCAGTCTGGTAGCTAACTCCCTAACTGATACGTCAGTCTGGTAGCTAACTCCCTAACTGATACGTCAGTCTGGTGGCTAACTCCCTAACTGATACGTCAGTCTGATGGCTAACTCCTAACTCGATACGTCAGTCTGGTAGCTAACTCCTAACTGATACGTCAGTCTGGTAGCTAACTCCCTAACTGATACGTCAGTCTGGTGGCTAACTCCCTAACTGATACGTCAGTCTGGTGGCTAACTCTCTAACTGATACGTCAGTCTGGTAGCTAACTCCCTAACTGATACGTCAGTCTGGTAGCTAACTCCTAACTGATACGTCAGTCTGGTAGCTAACTCCCTAACTGATACGTCAGTCTGGTAGCTAACTCCCTAACTGATACGTCAGTCTGGTAGCTAACTTCCTAACTGATACGTCAGTCTGGTAGCTAACTCCCTAACTGATACGTCAGTCTGGTAGCTAACTCCCTAACTGATACGTCAGTCTGGTAGCTAACTCCCTAACTGATACGTCAGTCTGGTGGCTAACTCCCTAACTGATACGTCAGTCTGGTGGCTAACTCCCTAACTGATACGTCAGTCTGGTAGCTAACTCCCTAACTGATACGTCAGTCTGGTAGCTAACTCCCTAACTGATACGTCAGTCTGGTGGCTAACTTCCCTAACTGATACGTCAGTCTGGTGGCTAACTCCTAACTGATACGTCAGTCTGGTAGCTAACTCCCTAACTGATACGTCAGTCTGGTGGCTAACTCCCCTAACTGATACGTCAGTCTGGTAGCTAACTCCCTAACTGATACGCCAGTCTGGTGGCTAACTCCCTAACTGATACGTCAGTCTGGTAGCTAACTCCCTAACTGATACGTCAGTCTGGTAGCTAACTCCCTAACTGATACGTCAGTCTGGTGGCTAACTCCCTAACTGATACGTCAGTCTGGTGGCTAACTCCCTAACTGATACGTCA
Source organism: Coregonus clupeaformis (assembly GCF_020615455.1). Lineage (NCBI taxonomy): Eukaryota > Metazoa > Chordata > Actinopteri > Salmoniformes > Salmonidae > Coregonus > Coregonus clupeaformis. The sequence continues at coordinate 43,928 of NW_025534221.1, read as the reverse complement.
GTCTGGTGGCTAACTCCCCTAACTGATACGTCAGTCTGGTGGCTAACTCCCTAACTGATACGCCAGTCTGGTGGCTAACTCCCTAACTGATACGTCAGTCTGGTAGCTAACTCCCTAACTGATACGTCAGTCTGGTAGCTAACTCCTAACTGATACGTCAGTCTGGTAGCTAACTCCTAACTGATACGCCAGTCTGGTAGCTAACTCCCTAACTGATACGTCAGTCTGGTAGCTAACTCCCTAACTGATACGTCAGTCTGGTAGCTAACTCCCTAACTGATACGTCAGTCTGGTGGCTAACTCCCTAACTGATACGTCAGTCTGGTAGCTAACTCCTAACTGATACGTCAGTCTGGTAGCTAACTCCCTAACTGATACGTCAGTCTGGTAGCTAACTCCCTAACTGATACGTCAGTCTGGTAGCTAACTCCCTAACTGATACGTCAGTCTGGTGGCTAACTCCTAACTGATACGTCAGTCTGGTGGCTAACTCCCTAACTGATACGTCAGTCTGGTGGCTAACTCCCTAACTGATACGTCAGTCTGGTAGCTAACTCCCTAACTGATACGTCAGTCTGGTAGCTAACTCCCTAACTGATACGTCAGTCTGGTGGCTAACTCCCTAACTGATACGTCAGTCTGGTAGCTAACTCCCTAACTGATACGTCAGTCTGGTAGCTAACTCCCTAACTGATACGTCAGTCTGGTAGCTAACTCCCTAACTGATACGTCAGTCTGGTAGCTAACTCCCTAACTGATACGTCAGTCTGGTAGCTAACTCCCTAACTGATACGTCAGTCTGGTAGCTAACTCCCTAACTGATACGCCAGTCTGGTAGCTAACTCCCTAACTGATACGTCAGTCTGGTAGCTAACTCCTAACTGATACGTCAGTCTGGTAGCTAACTCCCTAACTGATACGTCAGTCTGGTAGCTAACTCCTAACTGATACGTCAGTCTGGTGGCTAACTCCCTAACTGATACGTCAGTCTGGTAGCTAACTCCCTAACTGATACGTCAGTCTGGTAGCTAACTCCCTAACTGATACGCCAGTCTGGTGGCTAACTCCCTAACTGATACGTCAGTCTGTTGGCTAACTCCTAACTGATACGTCAGTCTGGTAGCTAACTCTAACTGATACGTCAGTCTGGTGGCTAACTCCCTAACTGATACGTCAGTCTGGTGGCTAACTCCCTAACTGATACGTCAGTCTGGTGGCTAACTCCTAACTGATACGTCAGTCTGGTAGCTAACTCCCTAACTCGATACGCCAGTCTGGTAGCTAACTCCTAACTGATACGTCAGTCTGGTGGCTAACTCCTAACTGATACGTCAGTCTGGTGGCTAACTCCCTAACTGATACGTCAGTCTGGTGGCTAACTCCCTAACTGATACGTCAGTCTGGTGGCTAACTCCTAACTGATACGTCAGTCTGGTGGCTAACTCCCTAACTGATACGTCAGTCTGGTAGCTAACTCCCTAACTGATACGTCAGTCTGGTAGCTAACTCCCTAACTGATACGTCAGTCTGGTAGCTAACTCCCTAACTGATACGTCAGTCTGGTAGCTAACTCCTAACTGATACGCCAGTCTGGTAGCTAACTCCTAACTGATACGTCAGTCTGGTAGCTAACTCCCTAACTGATACGTCAGTCTGGTGGCTAACTCCTAACTGATACGTCAGTCTGGTAGCTAACTCCCTAACTGATACGTCAGTCTGGTAGCTAACTCCCTAACTGATACGTCAGTCTGGTGGCTAACTCCCTAACTGATACGTCAGTCTGGTGGCTAACTCTAACTGATACGCCAGTCTGGTAGCTAACTCCCTAACTGATACGTCAGTCTGGTGGCTAACTCCCTAACTGATACGTCAGTCTGGTGGCTAACTCCTAACTGATACGTCAGTCTGGTAGCTAACTCCCTAACTGATACGTCAGTCTGGTAGCTAACTCCTAACTGATACGCCAGTCTGGTAGCTAACTCCCCTAACTGATACGTCAGTCTGGTAGCTAACTCCCTAACTGATACGTCAGTCTGGTAGCTAACTCCCTAACTGATACGTCAGTCTGGTAGCTAACTCCCTAACTGATACGTCAGTCTGGTAGCTAACTCCCTAACTGATACGTCAGTCTGGTAGCTAACTCCCTAACTGATACGTCAGTCTGGTAGCTAACTCCTAACTGATACGTCAGTCTGGTAGCTAACTCCCAACTGATACGTCAGTCTGGTAGCTAACTCCCTAACTGATACGTCAGTCTGGTGGCTAACTCTCTAACTGATACGTCAGTCTGGTAGCTAACTCCCTAACTGATACGTCAGTCTGGTGGCTAACTCCCTAACTGATACGTCAGTCTGGTAGCTAACTCCTAACTGATACGTCAGTCTGGTAGCTAACTCCCTAACTGATACGTCAGTCTGGTGGCTAACTCCCTAACTGATACGTCAGTCTGGTAGCTAACTCCTAACTGATACGTCAGTCTGGTGGCTAACTCCTAACTGATACGTCAGTCTGGTAGCTAACTCCCTAACTGATACGTCAGTCTGGTAGCTAACTCCCTAACTGATACGTCAGTCTGGTGGCTAACTCCTAACTGATACGTCAGTCTGGTGGCTAACTCCCTAACTGATACGTCAGTCTGGTAGCTAACTCCCTAACTGATACGTCAGTCTGGTGGCTAACTCCCTAACTGATACGCCAGTCTGGTGGCTAACTCTTTAACTGATACGCCAGTCTGGTAGCTAACTCCCTAACTGATACGTCAGTCTGGTAGCTAACTCCCTAACTGATACGTCAGAATGGTAGCTAACTCCCTAACTGATACGTCAGTCTGGTAGCTAACTCCCTAACTGATACGTCAGTCTGGTAGCTAACTCCCTAACTGATACGTCAGTCTGGTAGCTAACTCCCTAACTGATACGCCAGTCTGGTGGCTAACTCCTAACTGATACGTCAGTCTGGTAGCTAACTCCCTAACTGATACGTCAGTCTGGTAGCTAACTCCTAACTGATACGTCAGTCTGGTAGCTAACTCCCTAACTGATACGTCAGTCTGGTAGCTAACTCCCTAACTGATACGTCAGTCTGGTAGCTAACTCCCTAACTGATACGTCAGTCTGGTAGCTAACTCCCTAACTGATACGTCAGTCTGGTGGCTCACTCCCTAACTGATACGTCAGTCTGGTAGCTAACTCCTAACTGATACGTCAGTCTGGTAGCTAACTCCCTAACTGATACGTCAGTCTGGTGGCTAACTCTAACTGATACGTCAGTCTGGTGGCTAACTCCCTAACTGATACGTCAGTCTGGTGGCTAACTCCCTAACTGATACGTCAGTCTGGTGGCTAACTCCTAACTGATACGTCAGTCTGGTGGCTAACTCCCTAACTGATACGTCAGTCTGGTAGCTAACTCCCTAACTGATACGTCAGTCTGGTGGCTAACTCCCTAACTGATACGTCAGTCTGGTGGCTAACTCCTAACTGATACGTCAGTCTGGTAGCTAACTCCCTAACTGATACGTCAGTCTGGTAGCTAACTCCCTAACTGATACGTCAGTCTGGTAGCTAACTCTAACTGATACGTCAGTCTGGTGGCTAACTCCCTAACTGATACGCCAGTCTGGTGGCTAACTCCTAACTGATACGTCAGTCTGGTAGCTAACTCCCTAACTGATACGTCAGTCTGGTAGCTAACTCCCTAACTGATACGTCAGTGTGGTAGCTAACTCCCTAACTGATACGTCAGTCTGGTAGCTAACTCCCTAACTGATACGTCAGTCTGGTGGCTAACTCCTAACTGATACGTCAGTCTGGTAGCTAACTCCCTAACTGATACGTCAGTCTGGTAGCTAACTCCCTAACTGATACGTCAGTCTGGTGGCTAACTCCTAACTGATACGTCAGTCTGGTAGCTAACTCCCTAACTGATACGTCAGTCTGGTGGCTAACTCCCTAACTGATACGTCAGTCTGGTAGCTAACTCCCTAACTGATACGTCAGTCTGGTGGCTAACTCCCTAACTGATACGTCAGTCTGGTAGCTAACTCCTAACTGATACGTCAGTCTGGTAGCTAACTCCCTAACTGATACGTCAGTCTGGTAGCTAACTCCCTAACTGATACGTCAGTCTGGTAGCTAACTCCCTAACTGATACGCCAGTCTGGTAGCTAACTCCCTAACTGATACGTCAGTCTGGTAGCTAACTCCCTAACTGATACGTCAGTCTGGTAGCTAACTCCCTAACTGATACGTCAGTCTGGTAGCTAACTCCCTAACTGATACGTCAGTCTGGTAGCTAACTCCTAACTGATACGTCAGTCTGGTAGCTAACTCCCTAACTGATACGTCAGTCTGGTAGCTAACTCCTAACTGATACGTCAGTCTGGTAGCTAACTCCCTAACTGATACGTCAGTCTGGTGGCTAACTCCTAACTGATACGTCAGTCTGGTAGCTAACTCCCTAACTGATACGTCAGTCTGGTAGCTAACTCCTAACTGATACGTCAGTCTGGTAGCTAACTCCTAACTGATACGTCAGTCTGGTAGCTAACTCCCTAACTGATACGTCAGTCTGGTAGCTAACTCCTAACTGATACGTCAGTCTGGTAGCTAACTCCCTAACTGATACGTCAGTCTGGTAGCTAACTCCCTAACTGATACGTCAGTCTGGTAGCTAACTCCTAACTGATACGTCAGTCTGGTAGCTAACTCCCTAACTGATACGTCAGTCTGGTAGCTAACTCCCTAACTGATACGTCAGTCTGGTAGCTAACTCCCTAACTGATACGTCAGTCTGGTGGCTAACTCCCTAACTGATACGTCAGTCTGGTAGCTAACTCCCTAACTGATACGTCAGTCTGGTAGCTAACTCCCTAACTGATACGTCAGTCTGGTGGCTAACTCCCTAACTGATACGCCAGTCTGGTGGCTAACTCCCTAACTGATACGTCAGTCTGGTAGCTAACTCCCTAACTGATACGTCAGTCTGGTGGCTAACTCCCTAACTGATACGTCAGTCTGGTAGCTAACTCCCTAACTGATACGCCAGTCTGGTGGCTAACTCCTAACTGATACGTCAGTCTGGTAGCTAACTCCCTAACTGATACGTCCAGTCTGGTAGCTAACTCCCTAACTGATACGTCAGTCTGGTAGCTAACTCCCTAACTGATACGTCAGTCTGGTAGCTAACTCCTAACTGATACGTCAGTCTGGTGGCTAACTCCTAACTGATACGCCAGTCTGGTGGCTAACTCCCTAACTGATACGTCAGTCTGGTAGCTAACTCTAACTGATACGTCAGTCTGGTAGCTAACTCCCTAACTGATACGCCAGTCTGGTGGCTAACTCCCTAACTGATACGTCAGTCTGGTAGCTAACTCCTAACTGATACGTCAGTCTGGTAGCTAACTCCCTAACTGATACGTCAGTCTGGTAGCTAACTCCCTAACTGATACGTCAGTCTGGTAGCTAACTCCCTAACTCGATACGTCCAGTCTGGTAGCTAACTCCCTAACTGATACGTCAGTCTGGTAGCTAACTCCCTAACTGATACGTCAGTCTGGTAGCTAACTCCTAACTGATACGTCAGTCTGGTAGCTAACTCCCTAACTGATACGTCAGTCTGGTAGCTAACTCCCTAACTGATACGTCAGTCTGGTGGCTAACTCCCTAACTGATACGTCAGTCTGGTGGCTAACTCCCTAACTGATACGTCAGTCTGGTAGCTAACTCCCTAACTGATACGTCAGTCTGGTAGCTAACTCCCTAACTGATACGTCAGTCTGGTGGCTAACTCCTAACTGATACGTCAGTCTGGTGGCTAACTCCCTAACTGATACGTCAGTCTGGTAGCTAACTCCTAACTGATACGTCAGTCTGGTGGCTAACTCCCTAACTGATACGTCAGTCTGGTAGCTAACTCCCTAACTGATACGCCAGTCTGGTAGCTAACTCCCTAACTGATACGTCAGTCTGGTAGCTAACTCCCTAACTGATACGCCAGTCTGGTGGCTAACTCCCTAACTGATACGTCAGTCTGGTGGCTAACTCCCTAACTGATACGTCAGTCTGGTGGCTAACTCCTAACTGATACGTCAGTCTGGTGGCTAACTCCCTAACTGATACGTCAGTCTGGTGGCTAACTCCCTAACTGATACGTCAGTCTGGTGGCTAACTCCCTAACTGATACGTCAGTCTGGTAGCTAACTCCCCTAACTGATACGTCAGTCTGGTAGCTAACTCCTAACTGATACGTCAGTCTGGTAGCTAACTCCTAACTGATACGTCAGTCTGGTAGCTAACTCCCTAACTGATACGCCAGTCTGGTAGCTAACTCCCTAACTGATACGTCAGTCTGGTAGCTAACTCCCTAACTGATACGTCAGTCTGGTGGCTAACTCCCCTAACTGATACGTCAGTCTGGTAGCTAACTCCCTAACTGATACGTCAGTCTGGTAGCTAACTCCCTAACTGATACGTCAGTCTGGTAGCTAACTCCCTAACTGATACGTCAGTCTGGTAGCTAACTCCCTAACTGATACGTCAGTCTGGTAGCTAACTCCCTAACTGATACGTCAGTCTGGTGGCTAACTCCCTAACTGATACGTCAGTCTGGTGGCTAACTCCTAACTGATACGTCAGTCTGGTAGCTAACTCCCTAACTGATACGTCAGTCTGGTAGCTAACTCCCTAACTGATACGTCAGTCTGGTGGCTAACTCCTAACTGATACGTCAGTCTGGTAGCTAACTCCCTAACTGATACGTCAGTCTGGTAGCTAACTCCCTAACTGATACGTCAGTCTGGTAGCTAACTCCCTAACTGATACGCCAGTCTGGTAGCTAACTCCCTAACTGATACGTCAGTCTGGTAGCTAACTCCCTAACTGATACGTCAGTCTGGTAGCTAACTCCCTAACTGATACGTCAGTCTGGTGGCTAACTCCCTAACTGATACGTCAGTCTGGTAGCTAACTCCCTAACTGATACGTCAGTCTGGTAGCTAACTCCCTAACTGATACGTCAGTCTGGTAGCTAACTCTAACTGATACGTCAGTCTGGTGGCTAACTCCTAACTGATACGTCAGTCTGGTAGCTAACTCCCTAACTGATACGTCAGTCTGGTAGCTAACTCCCTAACTGATACGTCAGTCTGGTGGCTAACTCCCTAACTGATACGTCAGTCTGTTGGCTAACTCCCTAACTGATACGTCAGTCTGGTAGCTAACTCCCTAACTGATACGTCAGTCTGGTGGCTAACTCCCTAACTGATACGTCAGTCTGGTGGCTAACTCCCTAACTGATACGTCAGTCTGGTGGCTAACTCCCTAACTGATACGTCAGTCTGGTAGCTAACTCCCTAACTGATACGTCAGTCTGGTAGCTAACTCCCTAACTGATACGTCAGTCTGGTGGCTAACTCCCTAACTGATACGTCAGTCTGGTGGCTAACTCCCTAACTGATACGTCAGTCTGGTAGCTAACTCCCTAACTGATACGTCAGTCTGGTGGCTAACTCCCTAACTGATACGTCAGTCTGGTAGCTAACTCCCTAACTGATACGTCAGTCTGGTAGCTAACTCCCTAACTGATACGTCAGTCTGGTAGCTAACTCCCTAACTGATACGTCAGTCTGGTAGCTAACTCCCTAACTGATACGTCAGTCTGGTAGCTAACTCCCTAACTGATACGTCAGTCTGGTAGCTAACTCCCTAACTGATACGTCAGTCTGGTAGCTAACTCCCTAACTGATACGTCAGTCTGGTGGCTAACTCCCTAACTGATACGTCAGTCTGGTAGCTAACTCCCTAACTGATACGTCAGTCTGGTAGCTAACTCCCTAACTGATACGTCAGTCTGGTAGCTAACTCCCTAACTGATACGTCAGTCTGGTAGCTAACTCCCTAACTGATACGTCAGTCTGGTAGCTAACTCCCTAACTGATACGTCAGTCTGGTGGCTAACTCCCTAACTGATACGTCAGTCTGGTGGCTAACTCCTAACTGATACGTCAGTCTGGTAGCTAACTCCCTAACTGATACGTCAGTCTGGTAGCTAACTCCTAACTGATACGTCAGTCTGGTGGCTAACTCCTAACTGATACGTCAGTCTGGTGGCTAACTCCCTAACTGATACGTCAGTCTGGTAGCTAACTCCCTAACTGATACGTCAGTCTGGTAGCTAACTCCCTAACTGATACGTCAGTCTGGTAGCTAACTCCCTAACTGATACGTCAGTCTGGTAGCTAACTCCCTAACTGATACGTCAGTCTGGTAGCTAACTCCCTAACTGATACGTCAGTCTGGTAGCTAACTCCCTAAACTGATACGTCAGTCTGGTAGCTAACTCCCTAACTGATACGTCAGTCTGGTAGCTAACTCCTAACTGATACGTCAGTCTGGTGGCTAACTCCTAACTGATACGTCAGTCTGGTGGCTAACTCCCTAACTGATACGCCAGTCTGGTAGCTAACTCCCTAACTGATACGTCAGTCTGGTAGCTAACTCCTAACTGATACGTCAGTCTGGTGGCTAACTCCCTAACTGATACGTCAGTCTGGTGGCTAACTCCCTAACTGATACGTCAGTCTGGTAGCTAACTCCCTAACTGATACGTCAGTCTGGTGGCTAACTCCCTAACTGATACGTCAGTCTGGTAGCTAACTCCCTAACTGATACGTCAGTCTGGTGGCTAACTCCCTAACTGATACGTCAGTCTGGTAGCTAACTCCCTAACTGATACGTCAGTCTGGTAGCTAACTCCCTAACTGATACGTCAGTCTGGTGGCTAACTCCCTAACTGATACGTCAGTCTGGTGGCTAACTCCCTAACTGATACGTCAGTCTGGTGGCTAACTCCCTAACTGATACGTCAGTCTGGTGGCTAACTCCCTAACTGATACGCCAGTCTGGTGGCTAACTCCCTAACTGATACGTCAGTCTGGTAGCTAACTCCTAACTGATACGTCAGTCTGGTAGCTAACTCCCTAACTGATACGTCAGTCTGGTAGCTAACTCCCTAACTGATACGTCAGTCTGGTGGCTAACTCCCTAACTGATACGTCAGTCTGGTGGCTAACTCCCTAACTGATACGTCAGTCTGGTGGCTAACTCCCTAACTGATACGTCAGTCTGGTAGCTAACTCCCTAACTGATACGTCAGTCTGGTGGCTAACTCCCTAACTGATACGTCAGTCTGGTGGCTAACTCCCTAACTGATACGTCAGTCTGGTAGCTAACTCCCTAACTGATACGTCAGTCTGGTAGCTAACTCCCTAACTGATACGTCAGACTGGTAGCTAACTCCTAACTGATACGTCAGTCTGGTAGCTAACTCCCTAACTGATACGTCAGTCTGGTAGCTAACTCCCTAACTGATACGTCAGTCTGGTAGCTAACTCCCTAACTGATACGTCAGTCTGGTGGCTAACTCCCTAACTGATACGTCAGTCTGGTAGCTAACTCCCTAACTGATACGTCAGTCTGGTAGCTAACTCCCTAACTGATACGTCAGTCTGGTAGCTAACTCCCTAACTGATACGTCAGTCTGGTAGCTAACTCCCTAACTGATACGTCAGTCTGGTAGCTAACTCCCTAACTGATACGTCAGTCTGGTAGCTAACTCCCTAACTGATACGTCAGTCTGGTACTCCCTAACTGATACGTCAGTCTGGTGGCTAACTCCCTAACTGATACGTCAGTCTGGTAGCTAACTCCCTAACTGATACGTCAGTCTGGTGGCTAACTCCTAACTGATACGTCAGTCTGGTGGCTAACTCCCTAACTGATACGCCAGTCTGGTAGCTAACTCCTAACTGATACGTCAGTCTGGTGGCTAACTCCTAACTGATACGTCAGTCTGGTGGCTAACTCCCTAACTGATACGTCAGTCTGGTAGCTAACTCCCTAACTGATACGTCAGTCTGGTGGCTAACTCCTAACTGATACGCCAGTCTGGTGGCTAACTCCCTAACTGATACGTCAGTCTGGTAGCTAACTCCCTAACTGATACGTCAGTCTGGTAGCTAACTCCTAACTGATACGTCAGTCTGGTGGCTAACTCCTAACTGATACGTCAGTCTGGTAGCTAACTCCTAACTGATACGTCAGTCTGGTAGCTAACTCCCTAACTGATACGTCAGTCTGGTAGCTAACTCCCTAACTGATACGTCAGTCTGGTAGCTAACTCCCTAACTGATACGTCAGTCTGGTGGCTAACTCCCTAACTGATACGTCAGTCTGGTAGCTAACTCCCTAACTGATACGTCAGTCTGGTGGCTAACTCCTAACTGATACGTCAGTCTGGTGGCTAACTCCCTAACTGATACGTCCAGTCTGGTAGCTAACTCCCTAACTGATACGTCAGTCTGGTAGCTAACTCCCTAACTGATACGTCAGTCTGGTGGCTAACTCCCTAACTGATACGTCAGTCTGGTGGCTAACTCCCTAACTGATACGTCAGTCTGGTAGCTAACTCCCTAACTGATACGTCAGTCTGGTAGCTAACTCCCTAACTGATACGTCAGTCTGGTAGCTAACTCCTAACTGATACGTCAGTCTGGTAGCTAACTCCCTAACTGATACGTCAGTCTGGTAGCTAACTCCCTAACTGATACGTCAGTCTGGTAGCTAACTCCTAACTGATACGTCAGTCTGGTAGCTAACTCCCTAACTGATACGTCAGTCTGGTAGCTAACTCCCTAACTGATACGTCAGTCTGGTGGCTAACTCCCTAACTGATACGTCAGTCTGGTAGCTAACTCCCTAACTGATACGTCAGTCTGGTGGCTAACTCCTAACTGATACGTCAGTCTGGTAGCTAACTCCCTAACTGATACGTCAGTCTGGTGGCTAACTCCCTAACTGATACGTCAGTCTGGTAGCTAACTCCTAACTGATACGTCAGTCTGGTAGCTAACTCCCTAACTGATACGTCAGTCTGGTAGCTAACTCCCTAACTGATACGTCAGTCTGGTAGCTAACTCCCTAACTGATACGTCAGTCTGGTAGCTAACTCCTAACTGATACGCCAGTCTGGTAGCTAACTCCTAACTGATACGTCAGTCTGGTAGCTAACTCCCTAACTGATACGTCAGTCTGGTAGCTAACTCCCTAACTGATACGTCAGTCTGGTCACTCTAACTGATACGTCAGTCTGTAACTCCCTAACTGATACGCCAGTCTGGTAGCTAACTCCCTAACTGATACGTCAGTCTGGTAGCTAACTCCCTAACTGATACGTCAGTCTGGTAGCTAACTCCCCTAACTGATACGTCAGTCTGGTGGCTAACTCCCTAACTGATACGTCAGTCTGGTAGCTAACTCCCTAACTGATACGTCAGTCTGGTAGCTAACTCCCTAACTGATACGTCAGTCTGGTGGCTAACTCCCCTAACTGATACGTCAGTCTGGTAGCTAACTCCCTAACTGATACGTCAGTCTGGTGGCTAACTCCCTAACTGATACGTCAGTCTGGTAGCTAACTCCCTAACTGATACGTCCAGTCTGGTAGCTAACTCCCTAACTGATACGTCAGTCTGGTGGCTAACTCCCCAACTGATACGTCAGTCTGGTAGCTAACTCCCTAACTGATACGTCAGTCTGGTAGCTAACTCCTAACTGATACGTCAGTCTGGTAGCTAACTCCTAACTGATACGTCAGTCTGGTGGCTAACTCCCTAACTGATACGTCAGTCTGGTAGCTAACTCCTAACTGATACGTCAGTCTGGTAGCTAACTTCCCTAACTGATACGTCAGTCTGGTAGCTAACTCCCTAACTGATACGTCAGTCTGGTGGCTAACTCCCTAACTGATACGTCAGTCTGGTAGCTAACTCCCTAACTGATACGTCAGTCTGGTAGCTAACTCCCTAACTGATACGTCAGTCTGGTGGCTAACTCCCTAACTGATACGTCGGTCTGGTAGCTAACTCCCTAACTGATACGTCAGTCTGGTGGCTAACTCCCTAACTGATACGCCAGTCTGGTAGCTAACTCCCTAACTGATACGTCAGTCTGGTAGCTAACTCCCTAACTGATACGTCAGTCTGGTGGCTAACTCCCTAACTGATACGTCAGTCTGGTAGCTAACTCCCTAACTGATACGTCAGTCTGGTGGCTAACTCCCAACTGATACGTCAGTCTGGTAGCTAACTCCCTAACTGATACGTCAGTCTGGTAGCTAACTCCCTAACTGATACGTCAGTCTGGTGGCTAACTCCTAACTGATACGTCAGTCTGGTAGCTAACTCCCTAACTGATACGTCAGTCTGGTAGCTAACTCCCTAACTGATACGTCAGTCTGGTAGCTAACTCCCTAACTGATACGTCAGTCTGGTAGCTAACTCCTAACTGATACGTCAGTCTGGTGGCTAACTCCCTAACTGATACGTCAGTCTGGTGGCTAACTCCTAACTGATACGTCAGTCTGGTGGCTAACTCCCTAACTGATACGTCAGTCTGGTAGCTAACTCCCTAACTGATACGTCAGTCTGGTAGCTAACTCCCCTAACTGATACGTCAGTCTGGTAGCTAACTCCCTAACTGATACGTCAGTCTGGTAGCTAACTCCTAACTGATACGTCAGTCTGGTAGCTAACTCCCTAACTGATACGTCAGTCTGGTAGCTAACTCCTAACTGATACGCCAGTCTGGTAGCTAACTCCCTAACTGATACGTCAGTCTGGTAGCTAACTCCCTAACTGATACGTCAGTCTGGTAGCTAACTCCTAACTGATACGTCAGTCTGGTAGCTAACTCCCCTAACTGATACGTCAGTCTGGTAGCTAACTCCCTAACTGATACGTCAGTCTGGTAGCTAACTCCCTAACTGATACGTCAGTCTGGTAGCTAACTCCCTAACTGATACGTCAGTCTGGTAGCTAACTCCCTAACTGATACGTCAGTCTGGTGGCTAACTCCTAACTGATACGTCAGTCTGGTAGCTAACTCCCTAACTGATACGTCAGTCTGGTAGCTAACTCCTAACTGATACGTCAGTCTGGTAGCTAACTCCCTAACTGATACGTCAGTCTGGTAGCTAACTCCTAACTGATACGTCAGTCTGGTGGCTAACTCCTAACTGATACGTCAGTCTGGTAGCTAACTCCTAACTGATACGTCAGTCTGGTGGCTAACTCCCTAACTGATACGTCAGTCTGGTAGCTAACTCCTAACTGATACGTCAGTCTGGTAGCTAACTCCTAACTGATACGTCAGTCTGGTAGCTAACTCCCTAACTGATACGTCAGTCTGGTAGCTAACTCCCTAACTGATACGTCAGTCTGGTGGCTAACTCCCTAACTGATACGTCAGTCTGGTAGCTAACTCCCTAACTGATACGTCAGTCTGGTAGCTAACTCCCTAACTGATACGTCAGTCTGGTAGCTAACTCCCTAACTGATACGTCAGTCTGGTAGCTAACTCCCTAACTGATACGTCAGTCTGGTAGCTAACTCCTAACTGATACGTCAGTCTGGTAGCTAACTCCCTAACTGATACGTCAGTCTGGTGGCTAACTCCCCAACTGATACGTCAGTCTGGTAGCTAACTCCTAACTGATACGTCAGTCTGGTAGCTAACTCCCTAACTGATACGTCAGTCTGGTAGCTAACTCCCTAACTGATACGTCAGTCTGGTAGCTAACTCCCTAACTGATACGTCAGTCTGGTAGCTAACTCCCTAACTGATACGTCAGTCTGGTAGCTAACTCCCTAACTGATACGCCAGTCTGGTGGCTAACTCCCTAACTGATACGTCAGTCTGGTGGCTAACTCCCTAACTGATACGTCAGTCTGGTAGCTAACTCCCTAACTGATACGTCAGTCTGGTAGCTAACTCCTAACTGATACGTCAGTCTGGTAGCTAACTCCCTAACTGATACGTCAGTCTGGTGGCTAACTCCCTAACTGATACGTCAGTCTGGTAGCTAACTCCCTAACTGATACGTCAGTCTGGTAGCTAACTCCTAACTCGATACGTCAGTCTGGTGGCTAACTCCCTAACTGATACGTCAGTCTGGTAGCTAACTCCCTAACTGATACGTCAGTCTGGTAGCTAACTCCTAACTGATACGTCAGTCTGGTAGCTAACTCCCTAACTGATACGTCAGTCTGGTAGCTAACTCCCTAACTGATACGTCAGTCTGGTAGCTAACTCCCTAACTGATACGTCAGTCTGGTAGCTAACTCCCTAACTGATACGTCAGTCTGGTAGCTAACTCCCTAACTGATACGTCAGTCTGGTAGCTAACTCCCTAACTGATACGTCAGTCTGGTAGCTAACTCCCTAACTGATACGTCAGTCTGGTGGCTAACTCCCTAACTGATACGTCAGTCTGGTGGCTAACTCCTAACTGATACGTCAGTCTGGTAGCTAACTCCCTAACTGATACGTCAGTCTGGTAGCTAACTCCTAACTGATACGTCAGTCCGGTAGCTAACTCCCTAACTGATACGTCAGTCTGGTAGCTAACTCCCTAACTGATACGTCAGTCTGGTAGCTAACTCCCTAACTGATACGTCAGTCTGGTAGCTAACTCCCTAACTGATACGTCAGTCTGGTAGCTAACTCCCTAACTGATACGTCAGTCTGGTAGCTAACTCCCTAACTGATACGTCAGTCTGGTAGCTAACTCCCTAACTGATACGTCAGTCTGGTGGCTAACTCCCTAACTGATACGTCAGTCTGGTAGCTAACTCCCTAACTGATACGTCAGTCTGGTAGCTAACTCCCTAACTGATACGTCAGTCTGGTGGCTAACTCCCTAACTGATACGTCAGTCTGGTGGCTAACTCCCTAACTGATACGTCAGTCTGGTAGCTAACTCCCTAACTGATACGCCAGTCTGGTAGCTAACTCCCTAACTGATACGTCAGTCTGGTAGCTAACTCCCTAACTGATACGTCAGTCTGGTAGCTAACTCCCTAACTGATACGTCAGTCTGGTAGCTAACTCCCCTAACTGATACGTCAGTCTGGTGGCTAACTCCTAACTGATACGTCAGTCTGGTAGCTAACTCCCTAACTGATACGTCAGTCTGGTGGCTAACTCCCTAACTGATACGTCAGTCTGGTAGCTAACTCCCTAACTGATACGTCAGTCTGGTAGCTAACTCCCTAACTGATACGTCAGTCTGGTAGCTAACTCCCTAACTGATACGTCAGTCTGGTAGCTAACTCCCTAACTGATACGTCAGTCTGGTAGCTAACTCCCTAACTGATACGTCAGTCTGGTGGCTAACTCCCTAACTGATACGTCAGTCTGGTAGCTAACTCCCCTAACTGATACGTCAGTCTGGTAGCTAACTCCTAACTGATACGTCAGTCTGGTAGCTAACTCCCTAACTGATACGTCAGTCTGGTAGCTAACTCCCTAACTGATACGTCAGTCTGGTGGCTAACTCCCTAACTGATACGTCAGTCTGGTGGCTAACTCCCTAACTGATACGTCAGTCTGGTGGCTAACTCCCTAACTGATACGTCAGTCTGGTAGCTAACTCCCTAACTGATACGTCAGTCTGGTAGCTAACTCCCTAACTGATACGTCAGTCTGGTAGCTAACTCCCTAACTGATACGTCAGTCTGGTAGCTAACTCCCTAACTGATACGTCAGTCTGGTAGCTAACTCCCTAACTGATACGTCAGTCTGGTAGCTAACTCCCTAACTGATACGTCAGTCTGGTAGCTAACTCCCTAACTGATACGTCAGTCTGGTAGCTAACTCCCTAACTGATACGTCAGTCTGGTAGCTAACTCCCTAACTGATACGTCAGTCTGGTAGCTAACTCCCTAACTGATACGTCAGTCTGGTAGCTAACTCCCTAACTGATACGTCAGTCTGGTAGCTAACTCCCTAACTGATACGTCAGTCTGGTAGCTAACTCCCTAACTGATACGTCAGTCTGGTAGCTAACTCCCTAACTGATACGTCAGTCTGGTGGCTAACTCCCTAACTGATACGTCAGTCTGGTAGCTAACTCCCTAACTGATACGTCCAGTCTGGTAGCTAACTCCCTAACTGATACGTCAGTCTGGTGGCTAACTCCCTAACTGATACGTCAGTCTGGTGGCTAACTCCCTAACTGATACGTCAGTCTGGTAGCTAACTCCTAACTGATACGTCAGTCTGGTGGCTAACTCCCCTAACTGATACGCCAGTCTGGTGGCTAACTCCCTAACTGATACGTCAGTCTGGTAGCTAACTCCTCAACTGATACGTCAGTCTGGTAGCTAACTCCCTAACTGATACGTCAGTCTGGTGGCTAACTCCCTAACTGATACGTCAGTCTGGTGGCTAACTCCCTAACTGATACGTCAGTCTGGTAGCTAACTCCCTAACTGATACGTCAGTCTGGTAGCTAACTCCCTAACTGATACGTCAGTCTGGTGGCTAACTCCTAACCGATACGTCAGTCTGGTGGCTAACTCCTAACTGATACGTCAGTCTGGTAGCTAACTCCCTAACTGATACGTCAGTCTGGTAGCTAACTCCCTAACTGATACGTCAGTCTGGTAGCTAACTCCCTAACTGATACGTCAGTCTGGTAGCTAACTCCCTAACTGATACGTCAGTCTGGTAGCTAACTCCCTAACTGATACGTCAGTCTGGTAGCTAACTCCCTAACTGATACGTCAGTCTGGTAGGCTAACTCCCTAACTGATACGTCAGTCTGGTAGCTAACTCCCTAACTGATACGTCAGTCTGGTAGCTAACTCCCTAACTGATACGTCAGTCTGGTGGCTAACTCCCTAACTGATACGTCAGTCTGGTAGCTAACTCCCTAACTGATACGTCAGTCTGGTAGCTAACTCCCTAACTGATACGTCAGTCTGGTGGCTAACTCCCCTAACTGATACGTCAGTCTGGTGGCTAACTCCCTAACTGATACGTCAGTCTGGTAGCTAACTCCTAACTGATACGTCAGTCTGGTAGCTAACTCCCTAACTGATCGTCAGTCTGGTGGCTAACTCCCTAACTGATACGTCAGTCTGGTAGCTAACTCCCTAACTGATACGTCAGTCTGGTAGCTAACTCCCTAACTGATACGTCAGTCTGGTAGCTAACTCCCTAACTGATACGTCAGTCTGGTAGCTAACTCCCTAACTGATACGTCAGTCTGGTAGCTAACTCCCTAACTGATACGTCAGTCTGGTAGCTAACTCCCTAACTGATACGTCAGTCTGGTAGCTAACCCTAACTGATACGTCAGTCTGGTAGCTAACTCCCTAACTGATACGTCAGTCTGGTAGCTAACTCCCTAACTGATACGTCAGTCTGGTAGCTAACTCCCTAACTGATACGTCAGTCTGGTAGCTAACTCCTAACTGATACGTCAGTCTGGTAGCTAACTCCCTAACTGATACGTCAGTCTGGTGGCTAACTCCCTAACTGATACGTCAGTCTGGTAGCTAACTCCCTAACTGATACGTCAGTCTGGTAGCTAACTCCCTAACTGATACGTCAGTCTGGTAGCTAACTCCCTAACTGATACGTCAGTCTGGTAGCTAACTCCCTAACTGATACGTCAGTCTGGTGGCTAACTCCCTAACTGATACGTCAGTCTGGTAGCTAACTCCCTAACTGATACGTCAGTCTGGTGGCTAACTCCCTAACTGATACGTCAGTCTGGTAGCTAACTCCCCTAACTGATACGTCAGTCTGGTAGCTAACTCCCTAACTGATACGTCAGTCTGGTGGCTAACTCCCTAACTGATACGTCAGTCTGGTGGCTAACTCCCTAACTGATACGTCAGTCTGGTGGCTAACTCCCTAACTGATACGTCAGTCTGGTGGCTAACTCCCTAACTGATACGTCAGTCTGGTGGCTAACTCCCTAACTGATACGTCAGTCTGGTAGCTAACTCCCTAACTGATACGTCAGTCTGGTAGCTAACTCCCTAACTGATACGTCAGTCTGGTAGCTAACTCCCTAACTGATACGTCAGTCTGGTAGCTAACTCCCTAACTGATACGTCAGTCTGGTAGCTAACTCCCTAACTGATACGTCAGTCTGGTAGCTAACTCCCTAACTGATACGTCAGTCTGGTAGCTAACTCCCTAACTGATACGTCAGTCTGGTAGCTAACTCCCTAACTGATACGTCAGTCTGGTAGCTAACTCCCTAACTGATACGTCAGTCTGGTAGCTAACTCCCTAACTGATACGTCAGTCTGGTGGCTAACTCCTAACTGATACGTCAGTCTGGTAGCTAACTCCTAACTGATACGCCAGTCTGGTGGCTAACTCCCTAACTGATACGTCATTCTGGTGGCTAACTCCCCTAACTGATACGTCAGTCTGGTAGCTAACTCCCCTAACTGATACGTCAGTCTGGTAGCTAACTCCTAACTGATACGTCAGTCTGGTAGCTAACTCCCTAACTCGATACGTCAGTCTGGTAGCTAACTCCCTAACTGATACGTCAGTCTGGTAGCTAACTCCCTAACTCGATACGTCAGTCTGGTAGCTAACTCCCTAACTGATACGTCAGTCTGGTAGCTAACTCCCTAACTGATACGTCAGTCTGGTAGCTAACTCCCTAACTGATACGTCAGTCTGGTAGCTAACTCCCTAACTGATACGTCAGTCTGGTAGCTAACTCCCTAACTGATACGTCAGTCTGGTAGCTAACTCCCTAACTGATACGTCAGTCTGGTAGCTAACTCCCTAACTGATACGTCAGTCTGGTGGCTAACTCCCTAACTGATACGTCAGTCTGGTAGCTAACTCCCTAACTGATACGTCAGTCTGGTAGCTAACTCCCTAACTGATACGTCAGTCTGGTAGCTAACTCCCTAACCGATACGTCAGTCTGGTAGCTAACTCCCTAACTGATACGTCAGTCTGGTAGCTAACTCCCTAACTGATACGTCAGTCTGGTAGCTAACTCCCTAACTGATACGTCAGTCTGGTGGCTAACTCCCTAACTGATACGTCAGTCTGGTAGCTAACTCCTAACTGATACGTCAGTCTGGTAGCTAACTCCCTAACTGATACGTCAGTCTGGTAGCTAACTCCCTAACTGATACGTCAGTCTGGTGGCTAACTCCTAACTGATACGTCAGTCTGGTAGCTAACTCCCTAACTGATACGTCAGTCTGGTGGCTAACTCCCTAACTGATACGCCAGTCTGGTAGCTAACTCCCTAACTGATACGTCAGTCTGGTAGCTAACTCCCTAACTGATACGTCAGTCTGGTAGCTAACTCCCTAACTGATACGTCAGTCTGGTAGCTAACTCCCTAACTGATACGTCAGTCTGGTAGCTAACTCCCTAACTGATACGTCAGTCTGGTAGCTAACTCCCTAACTGATACGTCAGTCTGGTAGCTAACTCCCTAACTGATACGTCAGTCTGGTAGCTAACTCCCTAACTGATACGTCAGTCTGGTAGCTAACTCCCTAACTGATACGTCAGTCTGGTGGCTAACTCCCTAACTGATACGTCAGTCTGGTAGCTAACTCCCTAACTGATACGTCAGTCTGGTAGCTAACTCCCTAACTGATACGTCAGTCTGGTGGCTAACTTCCCTAACTGATACGTCAGTCTGGTAGCTAACTCCCTAACTGATACGTCAGTCTGGTAGCTAACTCCCTAACTGATACGTCAGTCTGGTAGCTAACTCCCTAACTGATACGTCAGTCTGGTAGCTAACTCCCTAACTGATACGTCAGTCTGGTAGCTAACTCCCTAACTGATACGTCAGTCTGGTGGCTAACTCCCTAACTGATACGTCAGTCTGGTGGCTAACTCCCTAACTGATACGTCAGTCTGGTAGCTAACTCCCAACTGATACGTCAGTCTGGTGGCTAACTCCCTAACTGATACGTCAGTCTGGTGGCTAACTCCTAACTGATACGTCAGTCTGGTGGCTAACTCCCTAACTGATACGTCAGTCTGGTGGCTAACTCCCAACTGATACGCCCAGTCTGGTAGCTAACTCCCTAACTGATACGTCAGTCTGGTAGCTAACTCCCTAACTGATACGTCAGTCTGGTAGCTAACTCCCTAACTGATACGTCAGTCTGGTGGCTAACTCCCTAACTGATACGTCAGTCTGGTAGCTAACTCCTAACTGATACGTCAGTCTGGTGGCTAACTCCCTAACTGATACGTCAGTCTGGTAGCTAACTCCCTAACTGATACGTCAGTCTGGTAGCTAACTCCCTAACTGATACGTCAGTCTGGTAGCTAACTCCCTAACTGATACGTCAGTCTGGTAGCTAACTCCCTAACTGATACGTCAGTCTGGTAGCTAACTCCCTAACTGATACGTCAGTCTGGTGGCTAACTCCCTAACTGATACGTCAGTCTGGTAGCTAACTCCCTAACTGATACGTCAGTCTGGTAGCTAACTCCCTAACTGATACGTCAGTCTGGTAGCTAACTCCCTAACTGATACGTCAGTCTGGTGGCTAACTCCCTAACTGATACGTCAGTCTGGTAGCTAACTCCCTAACTGATACGTCAGTCTGGTGGCTAACTCCCTAACTGATACGTCAGTCTGGTAGCTAACTCCCTAACTGATACGTCAGTCTGGTAGCTAACTCCCTAACTGATACGTCAGTCTGGTAGCTAACTCCCTAACTGATACGTCAGTCTGGTGGCTAACTCCCTAACTGATACGTCAGTCTGGTAGCTAACTCCTAACTGATACGTCAGTCTGGTGGCTAACTCCCTAACTGATACGTCAGTCTGGTGGCTAACTCCTAACTGATACGTCAGTCTGGTAGCTAACTCCTAACTGATACGTCAGTCTGGTAGCTAACTCCCTAACTGATACGTCAGTCTGGTAGCTAACTCCTAACTGATACGTCAGTCTGGTAGCTAACTCCCTAACTGATACGTCAGTCTGGTAGCTAACTCCTAACTGATACGTCAGTCTGGTGGCTAACTCCTAACTGATACGTCAGTCTGGTAGCTAACTCCCCTAACTGATACGTCAGTCTGGTAGCTAACTCCCTAACTGATACGTCAGTCTGGTAGCTAACTCCCTAACTGATACGTCAGTCTGGTGGCTAACTCCCTAACTGATACGTCAGTCTGGTAGCTAACTCCTAACTGATACGTCAGTCTGGTGGCTAACTCCCTAACTGATACGTCAGTCTGGTAGCTAACTCCCTAACTGATACGTCAGTCTGGTAGCTAACTCCCTAACTGATACGTCAGTCTGGTAGCTAACTCCCTAACTGATACGTCAGTCTGGTAGCTAACTCCCTAACTGATACGTCAGTCTGGTAGCTAACTCCTAACTGATACGTCAGTCTGGTAGCTAACTCCCTAACTGATACGTCAGTCTGGTAGCTAACTCCCTAACTGATACGTCAGTCTGGTGGCTAACTCCCTAACTGATACGTCAGTCTGGTAGCTAACTCCCTAACTGATACGTCAGTCTGGTAGCTAACTCCCTAACTGATACGTCAGTCTGGTAGCTAACTCCCTAACTGATACGTCAGTCTGGTGGCTAACTCCCTAACTGATACGTCAGTCTGGTAGCTAACTCCCTAACTGATACGTCAGTCTGGTGGCTAACTCCCTAACTGATACGTCAGTCTGGTGGCTAACTCCTAACTGATACGTCAGTCTGGTGGCTAACTCCCTAACTGATACGTCAGTCTGGTAGCTAACTCCCTAACTCGATACGTCAGTCTGGTAGCTAACTCCTAACTGATACGTCAGTCTGGTGGCTAACTCCCTAACTGATACGTCAGTCTGGTAGCTAACTCCCTAACTGATACGTCAGTCTGGTAGCTAACTCCCTAACTGATACGTCAGTCTGGTAGCTAACTCCCCTAACTGATACGTCAGTCTGGTGGCTAACTCCCTAACTGATACGTCAGTCTGGTAGCTAACTCCCTAACTGATACGTCAGTCTGGTGGCTAACTCCCTAACTGATACGTCAGTCTGGTAGCTAACTCCCTAACTCGATACGTCAGTCTGGTAGCTAACTCCCTAACTGATACGTCAGTCTGGTAGCTAACTCCCTAACTGATACGTCAGTCTGGTAGCTAACTCCCTAACTGATACGTCAGTCTGGTAGCTAACTCCCTAACTGATACGTCAGTCTGGTAGCTAACTCCCTAACTGATACGTCAGTCTGGTAGCTAACTCCCTAACTGATACGTCAGTCTGGTAGCTAACTCCCTAACTGATACGTCAGTCTGGTAGCTAACTCCCTAACTGATACGTCAGTCTGGTAGCTAACTCCCTAACTGATACGTCAGTCTGGTAGCTAACTCCCCTAACTGATACGTCAGTCTGGTAGCTAACTCCCCTAACTGATACGTCAGGCTGGTAGCTAACTCCCTAACTGATACGTCAGTCTGGTAGCTAACTCCCTAACTGATACGTCAGTCTGGTGGCTAACTCCTAACTGATACGTCAGTCTGGTGGCTAACTCCCTAACTGATACGTCAGTCTGGTAGCTAACTCCCTAACTGATACGTCAGTCTGGTAGCTAACTCCCTAACTGATACGTCAGTCTGGTAGCTAACTCCCTAACTGATACGTCAGTCTGGTAGCTAACTCCCTAACTGATACGTCAGTCTGGTAGCTAACTCCCTAACTGATACGTCAGTCTGGTGGCTAACTCCCTAACTGATACGTCAGTCTGGTAGCTAACTCCCTAACTGATACGTCAGTCTGGTAGCTAACTCCCTAACTGATACGTCAGTCTGGTGGCTAACTCCCTAACCGATACGTCAGTCTGGTGGCTAACTCCCTAACTGATACGTCAGTCTGGTAGCTAACTCCCTAACTGATACGTCAGTCTGGTAGCTAACTCCTAACTGATACGTCAGTCTGGTAGCTAACTCCTAACTGATACGTCAGTCTGGTGGCTAACTCCCTAACTGATACGTCAGTCTGGTGGCTAACTCCCTAACTGATACGTCAGTCTGGTGGCTAACTCCCTAACTGATACGTCAGTCTGGTAGCTAACTCCCTAACTGATACGTCAGTCTGGTGGCTAACTCCTAACTGATACGTCAGTCTGGTAGCTAACTCCCTAACTGATACGTCAGTCTGGTAGCTAACTCCCTAACTGATACGTCAGTCTGGTAGCTAACTCCCTAACTGATACGTCAGTCTGGTAGCTAACTCCCTAACTGATACGTCAGTCTGGTAGCTAACTCCCTAACTGATACGTCAGTCTGGTAGCTAACTCCCTAACTGATACGTCAGTCTGGTAGCTAACTCCTAACTGATACGTCAGTCTGGTAGCTAACTCCTAACTGATACGTCAGTCTGGTAGCTAACTCCCTAACTGATACGTCAGTCTGGTGGCTAACTCCCTAACTGATACGTCAGTCTGGTGGCTAACTCCCTAACTGATACGTCAGTCTGGTAGCTAACTCCCTAACTGATACGTCAGTCTGGTAGCTAACTCCCTAACTGATACGCCAGTCTGGTAGCTAACTCCCTAACTGATACGTCAGTCTGGTAGCTAACTCCCTAACTGATACGTCAGTCTGGTAGCTAACTCCCTAACTGATACGTCAGTCTGGTGGCTAACTCCCTAACTGATACGTCAGTCTGGTAGCTAACTCCCTAACTGATACGTCAGTCTGGTAGCTAACTCCCTAACTGATACGTCAGTCTGGTAGCTAACTCCCTAACTGATACGTCAGTCTGGTGGCTAACTCCTAACTGATACGTCAGTCTGGTAGCTAACTCCCTAACTGATACGTCAGTCTGGTAGCTAACTCCCTAACTGATACGTCAGTCTGGTAGCTAACTCCCTAACTGATACGTCAGTCTGGTGGCTAACTCCCTAACTGATACGTCAGTCTGGTGGCTAACTCCTAACTGATACGTCAGTCTGGTGGCTAACTCCCTAACTGATACGTCAGTCTGTTAGCTAACTCCCTAACTGATACGTCAGTCTGGTAGCTAACTCCCTAACTGATACGTCAGTCTGGTAGCTAACTCCCTAACTGATACGTCAGTCTGGTGGCTAACTCCCTAACTGATACGTCAGTCTGGTGGCTAACTCCCTAACTGATACGTCAGTCTGGTAGCTAACTCCTAACTGATACGTCAGTCTGGTAGCTAACTCCCTAACTGATACGTCAGTCTGGTAGCTAACTCCCTAACTGATACGTCAGTCTGGTAGCTAACTCCCTAACTGATACGTCAGTCTGGTAGCTAACTCCCTAACTGATACGTCAGTCTGGTAGCTAACTCCCTAACTGATACGTCAGTCTGGTAGCTAACTCCCTAACTGATACGTCAGTCTGGTAGCTAACTCCCTAACTGATACGTCAGTCTGGTAGCTAACTCCCTAACTGATACGTCAGTCTGGTAGCTAACTCCCTAACTGATACGTCAGTCTGGTAGCTAACTCCCTAACTGATACGTCAGTCTGGTAGCTAACTCCCTAACTGATACGTCAGTCTGGTAGCTAACTCCTAACTGATACGTCAGTCTGGTAGCTAACTCCCTAACTGATACGTCAGTCTGGTAGCTAACTCCCTAACTGATACGTCAGTCTGGTAGCTAACTCCTAACTGATACGTCAGTCTGGTAGCTAACTCCCTAACTGATACGTCAGTCTGGTGGCTAACTCCCTAACTGATACGTCAGTCTGGTAGCTAACTCCCTAACTGATACGTCAGTCTGGTAGCTAACTCCCTAACTGATACGTCAGTCTGGTAGCTAACTCCTAACTGATACGTCAGTCTGGTAGCAAACTCCCTAACTGATACGTCAGTCTGGTGGCTAACTCCCTAACTGATACGTCAGTCTGGTGGCTAACTCCCTAACTGATACGTCAGTCTGGTGGCTAACTCCCTAACTCGATACGTCAGTCTGGTAGCTAACTCCCTAACTGATACGTCAGTCTGGTAGCTAACTCCCTAACTGATACGTCAGTCTGGTGGCTAACTCCCTAACTGATACGTCAGTCTGGTAGCTAACTCCCTAACTGATACGTCAGTCTGGTGGCTAACTCCCTAACTGATACGTCAGTCTGGTGGCTAACTCCTAACTGATACGTCAGTCTGGTGGCTAACTCCCTAACTGATACGTCAGTCTGGTAGCTAACTCCCTAACTGATACGTCAGTCTGGTGGCTAACTCCCTAACTGATACGTCAGTCTGGTAGCTAACTCCCTAACTGATACGTCAGTCTGGTGGCTAACTCCCTAACTGATACGTCAGTCTGGTAGCTAACTCCTAACTGATACGTCAGTCTGGTAGCTAACTCCCTAACTGATACGTCAGTCTGGTGGCTAACTCCTAACTGATACGTCAGTCTGGTAGCTAACTCCCTAACTGATACGTCAGTCTGGTGGCTAACTCCTAACTGATACGTCAGTCTGGTAGCTAACTCCCTAACTGATACGTCAGTCTGGTAGCTAACTCCCCTAACTGATACGTCAGTCTGGTAGCTAACTCCCTAACTGATACGTCAGTCTGGTGGCTAACTCCCTAACTGATACGTCAGTCTGGTGGCTAACTCCCTAACTGATACGTCAGTCTGGTAGCTAACTCCCTAACTGATACGTCAGTCTGGTAGCTAACTCCTAACTGATACGTCAGTCTGGTGGCTAACTCCCCTAACTGATACGTCAGTCTGGTGGCTAACTCCCTAACTGATACGTCAGTCTGGTAGCTAACTCCCTAACTGATACGTCAGTCTGGTAGCTAACTCCCTAACTGATACGTCAGTCTGGTAGCTAACTCCCTAACTGATACGTCAGTCTGGTAGCTAACTCCCTAACTGATACGTCAGTCTGGTGGCTAACTCCTAACTGATACGTCAGTCTGGTAGCTAACTCCTAACTGATACGTCAGTCTGGTGGCTAACTCCCTAACTGATACGTCAGTCTGGTAGCTATCTCCCTAACTGATACGTCAGTCTGGTAGCTAACTCCCTAACTGATACGTCAGTCTGGTAGCTAACTCCCTAACTGATACGTCAGTCTGGTGGCTAACTCCCTAACTGATACGTCAGTCTGGTAGCTAACTCCCTAACTGATACGTCAGTCTGGTGGCTAACTCCTAACTGATACGTCAGTCTGGTAGCTAACTCCCTAACTGATACGTCAGTCTGGTAGCTAACTCCCTAACTGATACGTCAGTCTGGTAGCTAACTCCCTAACTGATACGTCAGTCTGGTAGCTAACTCCCTAACTGATACGTCAGTCTGGTAGCTAACTCCCTAACTGATACGTCAGTCTGGTAGCTAACTCCCTAACTGATACGTCAGTCTGGTAGCTAACTCCCTAACTGATACGTCAGTCTGGTAGCTAACTCCCTAACTGATACGTCAGTCTGGTGGCTAACTCCCTAACTGATACGTCAGTCTGGTGGCTAACTCCCTAACTGATACGTCAGTCTGGTGGCTAACTCCCTAACTGATACGTCAGTCTGGTAGCTAACTCCCTAACTGATACGTCAGTCTGGTAGCTAACTCCTAACTGATACGTCAGTCTGGTAGCTAACTCCCTAACTGATACGTCAGTCTGGTAGCTAACTCCCTAACTGATACGTCAGTCTGGTAGCTAACTCCCTAACTGATACGTCAGTCTGGTAGCTAACTCCCTAACTGATACGTCAGTCTGGTGGCTAACTCCCTAACTGATACGTCAGTCTGGTAGCTAACTCCCTAACTGATACGTCAGTCTGGTAGCTAACTCCCTAACTGATACGTCAGTCTGGTAGCTAACTCCCCTAACTGATACGTCAGTCTGGTAGCTAACTCCCTAACTGATACGTCAGTCTGGTGGCTAACTCCCTAACTGATACGTCAGTCTGGTAGCTAACTCCCCTAACTGATACGTCAGTCTGGTAGCTAACTCCCTAACTGATACGTCAGTCTGGTGGCTAACTCCCTAACTGATACGTCAGTCTGGTAGCTATCTCCCTAACTGATACGTCAGTCTGGTAGCTAACTCCCTAACTGATACGTCAGTCTGGTAGCTAACTCCCTAACTGATACGTCAGTCTGGTAGCTCAATCAATCAATCAATTTTATTTTATATAGCCCTTCTTACATCAGCTAATATCTCGAAGTGCTGTACAGAAACCCAGCCTAAAACCCCAAACAGCTAGTAATGCAGGTGTAGAAGCACGGTGGCTAGGAAAAACTCCCTAGAAAGGCGAAAGCCTAGGAAGAAACCTAGAGAGGAACCAGGCTATGAGGGGTGGCCAGTCCTCTTCTGGCTGTGCCGGGTGGAGATTATAACAGAACCATGCCAAGATGTTCAAAAATGTTCATAAGTGACAAGCATGGTCAAATAATAATCAGGAATAAATCTCAGTTGGCTTTTCATAGCCGATCATTAAGAGTTGAAAACAGCAGGTCTGGGACAGGTAGGGGTTCCATAACCGCAGGCAGAACAGTTGAAACTGGAATAGCAGCAAGGCCAGGCGGACTGGGGACAGCAAGGAGTCACCACGGCCGGTAGTCCCGACGTATGGTCCTAGGGCTCAGGTCTCTCAGTTGGCTTTTCATAGCCGATCATTAAAGAGTTGAAAACAGCAGGTCTGGGACAGGTAGGGGTTTCGTAGCCGCAGGCAGAACAGTTGAAACTGGAATAGCAGCAAGGCCAGGCGGACTGGGGACAGCAAGGTGTCATCATGCCCGGTAGTCCTGACGTATGGTCCTAGGGCTCAGGTTCTCAGAGAGAAAGAGAGAACGAGAGAATTAGAGAGAGCATACTTAAATTCACACAGGACACTGGATAAGACAGGAGAAGTACTCCAGGTATAACCAACTAACCCCAGCCCCCCGACACATAAACTACTGCAGCATAAATACTGGAGGCTGAGACAGGAGCGGTCCGGAGACACTGTGGCCCCATCCGAAGAAACCCCGGACAGGGCCAAACAGGAAGGATATAACCCCACCCACTCCGCCAAAGCACAGCCCCCGCACCACTAGAGGGATATCCCCAACCACCAACTTACAATCCTGAGACAAGGCCGAGTATAGCCCACAGAGGTCTCCACCACAGCACAAACCAAGGGGGGGCGCCAACCCAGACAGGAAGATCACGTCAGTAACTCAACCCACTCAAGTGACGCACCCCTCCCAGGGACGGCATGAAAGAGCACCAGCAAGCCAGTGACTCAGCCCCTGCAACAGGGTTAGAGGCAGAGAACCCCAGTGGAGAGGGGAACCGGCCCGGCAGAGACAGAAAGGGCTGTTCGTTGCTCCAGCCTTTCCGTTCACCTTCACACTCCTGGGCCAGACTACACTCAATCATATGACCTACTGAAGAGATAAGTCTTCAGTAAAGACTTAAAGGTTGAGACCGAGTCTGCGTCTCTCACATGGGTAGGCAGACTGTTCCATAAAAATGGAGATCTATAGGAGAAAGCCCTGCCTCCCGCTGTTTGCTTAGAAATTCTAGGGACAATTAGGAGGCCTGTCTTGTGACCGTAGCGTACGTATTGGTATGTACGGCAGGACCAACTCGGAAAGATAGGTAGGAGCAAGCCCATGTAACGCTTTATAGGTTAACAGTAAAACCTTGAAATCAGCCCTTGCCTTAACAGGAAGCCAGTGTAGGGAAGCTAGCACTGGAGTAATATGATCAAATTTCTTGGTTCTAGTCAGGATTCTAGCAGCCGTATTTAGCACTAACTGAAGTTTATTTAGTGCTTTATCCGGTAGCCGGAAAATAGAGCATTGCAGTAGTCTAACCTAGAAGTAACAAATGCATGGATTAATTTTTTCTGCATCATTTTTGGACTGAAAATTTCTGATTTTTGCAATGTTACGTAGATGGAAAAAAGCTGTCCTTGAAACAGTCTTGATATGTTCGTCAAAAGAGAGATCAGGGTCAAGAGTAACACCGAGGTCCTTCACAGTTTTATTTGAGACGACTTTACAACCATCTAGATGAATTGTCAGATTTAACAGAAGATCTCTTTGTTTCTTGGGACCTAGAACAAGCATCTCTGTTTTGTCCGAGTTTAAAAGTAAAAAGTTTTCAGCCATCCACTTCCTTATGTCTGAAACACAGGCTTCTAGCGAGGGCAATTTTGGGGCTTCACCATGTTTCATTGAAATGTACAGCTGTGTGTCATCCGCATAGCAGTGAAAGTTAACTCCCTAACTGATACGTCAGTCTGGTAGCTAACTCCCTAACTGATACGTCAGTCTGGTGGCTAACTCCCTAACTGATACGTCAGTCTGGTAGCTAACTCCCTAACTGATACGTCAGTCTGGTAGCTAACTCCCTAACTGATACGTTCAGTCTGGTAGCTAACTCCCTAACTGATACGTCAGTCTGGTGGCTAACTCCTAACTCGATACGTCAGTCTGGTAGCTAACTCCCTAACTGATACGTCAGTCTGGTAGCTAACTCCCTAACTGATACGTCAGTCTGGTAGCTAACTCCTAACTGATACGTCAGTCTGGTAGCTAACTCCTAACTGATACGTCAGTCTGGTGGCTAACTCCCTAACTGATACGTCAGTCTGGTGGCTAACTCCCTAACTGATACGTCAGTCTGGTGGCTAACTCCCTAACTGATACGTCAGTCTGGTGGCTAACTCCCTAACTGATACGTCAGTCTGGTAGCTAACTCCCTAACTGATACGTCAGTCTGGTAGCTAACTCCCTAACTGATACGTCAGTCTGGTAGCTAACTCCTAACTGATACGTCAGTCTGGTAGCTAACTCCCTAACTGATACGTCAGTCTGGTAGCTAACTCCCTAACTGATACGTCAGTCTGGTAGCTAACTCCCTAACTGATACGTCAGTCTGGTGGCTAACTCCCTAACTGATACGTCAGTCTGGTAGCTAACTCCCTAACTGATACGTCAGTCTGGTAGCTAACTCCCTAACTGATACGTCAGTCTGGTAGCTAACTCCTAACTGATACGTCAGTCTGGTGGCTAACTCCCTAACTGATACGTCAGTCTGGTAGCTAACTCCCTAACTGATACGTCAGTCTGGTGGCTAACTCCCTAACTGATACGTCAGTCTGGTGGCTAACTCCCTAACTGATACGTCAGTCTGGTAGCTAACTCCCTAACTGATACGTCAGTCTGGTAGCTAACTCCCTAACTGATACGTCAGTCTGGTGGCTAACTCCCTAACTGATACGTCAGTCTGGTGGCTAACTCCCTAACTGATACGTCAGTCTGGTAGCTAACTCCCTAACTGATACGTCAGTCTGGTAGCTAACTCCCTAACTGATACGTCAGTCTGGTAGCTAACTCCCTAACTGATACGTCAGTCTGGTAGCTAACTCCCTAACTGATACGTCAGTCTGGTAGCTAACTCCCTAACTGATACGTCAGTCTGGTAGCTAACTCCCTAACTGATACGTCAGTCTGGTAGCTAACTCCCTAACTGATACGTCAGTCTGGTAGCTAACTCCTAACTGATACGTCAGTCTGGTAGCTAACTCCTAACTGATACGTCAGTCTGGTAGCTAACTCCCTAACTGATACGTCAGTCTGGTGGCTAACTCCCTAACTGATACGTCAGTCTGGTGGCTAACTCCCTAACTGATACGCCAGTCTGGTAGCTAACTCCCTAACTGATACGTCAGTCTGGTAGCTAACTCCTAACTGATACGTCAGTCTGGTAGCTAACTCCCTAACTGATACGTCAGTCTGGTAGCTAACTCCCTAACTGATACGTCCAGTCTGGTAGCTAACTCCCTAACTGATACGCCAGTCTGGTAGCTAACTCCCTAACTGATACGTCAGTCTGGTAGCTAACTCCCTAACTGATACGTCAGTCTGGTGGCTAACTCCCTAACTGATACGTCAGTCTGGTGGCTAACTCCTAACTGATACGCCAGTCTGGTGGCTAACTCCCCTAACTGATACGTTCAGTCTGGTGGCTAACTCCCTAACTGATACGTCAGTCTGGTAGCTAACTCCTAACTGATACGTCAGTCTGGTAGCTAACTCCCTAACTGATACGTCAGTCTGGTAGCTAACTCCCTAACTGATACGTCAGTCTGGTAGCTAACTCCCTAACTGATACGTCAGTCTGGTAGCTAACTCCCTAACTGATACGTCAGTCTGGTAGCTAACTCCCTAACTGATACGTCAGTCTGGTGGCTAACTCCCTAACTGATACGTCAGTCTGGTAGCTAACTCCCTAACTGATACGTCAGTCTGGTAGCTAACTCCTAACTGATACGCCAGTCTGGTGGCTAACTCCCTAACTGATACGTCAGTCTGGTGGCTAACTCCCTAACTGATACGTCAGTCTGGTGGCTAACTCCCTAACTGATACGTCAGTCTGGTGGCTAACTCCCTAACTGATACGTCAGTCTGGTGGCTAACTCCCTAACTGATACGTCAGTCTGGTAGCTAACTCCCTAACTGATACGTCAGTCTGGTAGCTAACTCCCTAACTGATACGTCCAGTCTGGTAGCTAACTCCCCTAACTGATACGTCAGTCTGGTAGCTAACTCCTAACTGATACGTCAGTCTGGTAGCTAACTCCTAACTGATACGTCAGTCTGGTAGCTAACTCCCTAACTGATACGTCAGTCTGGTAGCTAACTCCCTAACTGATACGTCAGTCTGGTGGCTAACTCCCTAACTGATACGTCAGTCTGGTAGCTAACTCCCTAACTGATACGTCAGTCTGGTAGCTAACTCCCTAACTGATACGTCAGTCTGGTGGCTAACTCCCCTAACTGATACGTCAGTCTGGTGGCTAACTCCCTAACTGATACGTCAGTCTGGTAGCTAACTCCCTAACTGATACGTCAGTCTGGTGGCTAACTCCCTAACTGATACGTCAGTCTGGTGGCTAACTCCTAACTGATACGTCAGTCTGGTAGCTAACTCCTAACTGATACGTCAGTCTGGTAGCTAACTCCTAACTGATACGTCAGTCTGGTAGCTAACTCCCTAACTGATACGTCAGTCTGGTAGCTAACTCCCTAACTGATACGTCAGTCTGGTAGCTAACTCCCTAACTCGATACGCCAGTCTGGTAGCTAACTCCCTAACTGATACGTCAGTCTGGTAGCTAACTCCCTAACTGATACGTCAGTCTGGTAGCTAACTCCCTAACTGATACGTCAGTCTGGTAGCTAACTCCCCTAACTCGATACGTCAGTCTGATAGCTAACTCCCTAACTGATACGTCAGTCTGGTGGCTAACTCCCTAACTGATACGTCAGTCTGGTAGCTAACTCCCTAACTGATACGTCCAGTCTGGTAGCTAACTCCCTAACTGATACGTCAGTCTGGTAGCTAACTCCCTAACTGATACGTCAGTCTGGTAGCTAACTCCCCTAACTGATACGTCCAGTCTGGTGGCTAACTCCCTAACTGATACGTCAGTCTGGTAGCTAACTCCCTAACTGATACGTCAGTCTGGTAGCTAACTCCCTAACTGATACGTCAGTCTGGTAGCTAACTCCCTAACTGATACGCCAGTCTGGTGGCTAACTCCCTAACTGATACGTCAGTCTGATAGCTAACTCCCTAACTGATACGCCAGTCTGGTAGCTAACTCCCTAACTGATACGTCAGTCTGGTGGCTAACTCCCTAACTGATACGTCAGTCTGGTAGCTAACTCCCTAACTGATACGTTCAGTCTGGTAGCTAACTCCTAACTGATACGTCAGTCTGGTGGCTAACTCCCTAACTGATACGTCAGTCTGGTGGCTAACTCCCTAACTGATACGTCAGTCTGGTAGCTAACTCCCTAACTGATACGTCAGTCTGGTAGCTAACTCCCTAACTGATACGTCAGTCTGGTGGCTAACTCCCTAACTGATACGTCAGTCTGGTGGCTAACTCCCTAACTGATACGTCAGTCTGGTAGCTAACTCCCTAACTGATACGTCAGTCTGGTGGCTAACTCCCTAACTGATACGTCAGTCTGGTAGCTAACTCCTAACTGATACGTCCAGTCTGGTAGCTAACTCCCTAACTGATACGCCAGTCTGGTAGCTAACTCCCTAACTGATACGTCAGTCTGGTAGCTAACTCCCTAACTGATACGTCAGTCTGGTAGCTAACTCCCTAACTGATACGTCAGTCTGGTGGCTAACTCCCTAACTGATACGTCAGTCTGGTAGCTAACTCCTAACTGATACGTCAGTCTGGTAGCTAACTCCCTAACTGATACGTCAGTCTGGTAGCTAACTCCCTAACTGATACGTCAGTCTGGTAGCTAACTCCCCTAACTGATACGTCAGTCTGGTAGCTAACTCCCTAACTGATACGTCAGTCTGGTAGCTAACTCCCCTAACTGATACGTCAGTCTGGTAGCTAACTCCCTAACTGATACGTCAGTCTGGTAGCTAACTCCCTAACTGATACGCCAGTCTGGTAGCTAACTCCCTAACTGATACGTCAGTCTGATAGCTAACTCCCTAACTGATACGTCAGTCTGGTAGCTAACTCCCTAACTGATACGTCAGTCTGGTGGCTAACTCCCTAACTGATACGTCAGTCTGGTAGCTAACTCCTAACTGATACGTCAGTCTGGTAGCTAACTCCTAACTGATACGTCAGTCTGGTAGCTAACTCCCTAACTGATACGTCAGTCTGGTGGCTAACTCCCTAACTGATACGTCAGTCTGGTAGCTAACTCCCTAACTGATACGTCAGTCTGGTAGCTAACTCCTAACTGATACGTCAGTCTGGTAGCTAACTCCCTAACTGATACGTCAGTCTGGTAGCTAACTCCCTAACTGATACGTCAGTCTGGTGGCTAACTCCCTAACTGATACGTCAGTCTGGTAGCTAACTCCCTAACTGATACGTCAGTCTGGTAGCTAACTCCCTAACTGATACGTCAGTCTGGTGGCTAACTCCCTAACTGATACGTCAGTCTGGTGGCTAACTCCCTAACTGATACGTCAGTCTGGTGGCTAACTCCCTAACTGATACGTCAGTCTGGTAGCTAACTCCCTAACTGATACGTCAGTCTGGTAGCTAACTCCCTAACTGATACGTCAGTCTGGTAGCTACTCCCTAACTGATACGTCAGTCTGGTAGCTAACTCCCTAACTGATACGTCAGTCTGGTAGCTAACTCCCTAACTGATACGTCAGTCTGGTAGCTAACTCCCTAACTGATACGTCAGTCTGGTAGCTAACTCCCTAACTGATACGTCAGTCTGGTAGCTAACTCCCCTAACTGATACGTCAGTCTGGTAGCTAACTCCCTAACTGATACGCCAGTCTGGTGGCTAACTCCTAACTGATACGTCAGTCTGGTAGCTAACTCCCTAACTGATACGTCAGTCTGGTAGCTAACTCCCCTAACTGATACGTCAGTCTGGTGGCTAACTCCCTAACTGATACGTCAGTCTGGTGGCTAACTCCCTAACTGATACGTCAGTCTGGTAGCTAACTCCCTAACTGATACGTCAGTCTGGTGGCTAACTCCCTAACTGATACGTCAGTCTGGTAGCTAACTCCCTAACTGATACGTCAGTCTGGTGGCTAACTCCCTAACTGATACTTCAGTCTGGTAGCTAACTCCCTAACTGATACGTCAGTCTGGTAGCTAACTCCCTAACTGATACGTCAGTCTGGTGGCTAACTCCCTAACTGATACGTCAGTCTGGTGGCTAACTCCCTAACTGATACGTCAGTCTGGTGGCTAACTCCCTAACTGATACGTCAGTCTGGTGGCTAACTCCCTAACTGATACGTTAGTCTGGTGGCTAACTCCCTAACTGATACGTCAGTCTGGTAGCTAACTCCCTAACTGATACGTCAGTCTGGTAGCTAACTCCCTAACTGATACGTCAGTCTGGTAGCTAACTCCCTAACTGATACGTCAGTCTGGTAGCTAACTCCCCTAACTGATACGTCAGTCTGGTAGCTAACTCCCTAACTGATACGTCAGTCTGGTGGCTAACTCCCTAACTGATACGTCAGTCTGGTAGCTAACTCCCTAACTGATACGTCAGTCTGGTAGCTAACTCCCTAACTGATACGATCATTCTGGTGGCTAACTCCCTAACTGATACGTCAGTCTGGTAGCTAACTCCCTAACTGATACGTCAGTCTGGTGGTTAACTCCCTAACTGATACGTCAGTCTGGTAGCTAACTCCCTAACTGATACGTCAGTCTGGTGGCTAACTCCCTAACTGATACGTCAGTCTGGTGGCTAACTCCCTAACTGATACGTCAGTCTGGTAGCTAACTCCCTAACTGATACGTCAGTCTGGTGGCTAACTCCCTAACTGATACGTCAGTCTGGTGGCTAACTCCCTAACTGATACGTCAGTCTGGTAGCTAACTCCCTAACTGATACGTCAGTCTGGTAGCTAACTCCCTAACTGATACGTCAGTCTGGTAGCTAACTCCCCTAACTGATACGTCAGTCTGGTAGCTAACTCCCTAACTGATACGTCAGTCTGGTGGCTAACTCCCTAACTGATACGTCAGTCTGGTAGCTAACTCCCTAACTGATACGTCAGTCTGGTAGCTAACTCCCTAACTGATACTTCAGTCTGGTAGCTAAATCCCTAACTGATACGTCAGTCTGGTAGCTAACTCCCTAACTGATACGTCAGTCTGGTAGCTAACTCCCTAACTGATACGTCAGTCTGGTGGCTAACTCCCTAGCTGATACGTCAGTCTGGTAGCTAACTCCCTAACTGATACGTCAGTCTGGTAGCTAACTCCCTAACTGATACGTCAGTCTGGTGGCTAACTCCCTAACTGATACGTCAGTCTGGTAGCTAACTCCCTAACTGATACGTCAGTCTGGTAGCTAACTCCTAACTGATACGTCAGTCTGGTAGCTAACTCCCTAACTGATACGTCAGTCTGGTAGCTAACTCCCTAACTGATACGTCAGTCTGGTAGCTAACTCCTAACTGATACGTCAGTCTGGTAGCTAACTCCCCTAACTGATACGTCAGTCTGGTGGCTAACTCTCTAACTGATACGTCAGTCTGGTAGCTAACTCCCTAACTGATACGTCAGTCTGGTGGCTAACTCCCTAACTGATACGTCAGTCTGGTAGCTAACTCCCTAACTGATACGTCAGTCTGGTAGCTAACTCCTAACTGATACGTCAGTCTGGTGGCTAACTCCCTAACTGATACGTCAGTCTGGTAGCTAACTCCCTAACTGATACGTCAGTCTGGTGGCTAACTCCTAACTGATACGTCAGTCTGGTAGCTAACTCCCTAACTGATACGTCAGTCTGGTAGCTAACTCCCTAACTGATACGTCAGTCTGGTGGCTAACTCCCTAACTGATACGTCAGTCTGGTGGCTAACTCCCTAACTGATACGTCAGTCTGGTAGCTAACTCCCCTAACTGATACGTCAGTCTGGTGGCTAACTCCCTAACTGATACGTCAGTCTGGTGGCTAACTCCCCTAACTGATACGTCCAGTCTGGTAGCTAACTCCCTAACTGATACGTCAGTCTGGTAGCTAACTCCCTAACTGATACGTCAGTCTGGTAGCTAACTCCCTAACTGATACGTCAGTCTGGTAGCTAACTCCTAACTGATACGCCA